>NC_133463.1:26875227-27178257 GCF_048565385.1 Saimiri boliviensis
TGTTCCATCGATACTCAGAACTAGAAGAAATGTTTTCCAGATGGTCTTTCACTTTAAATTGTTTAATTTCTCCTACCCCCATTAATATTTGATGTCATTCTCTACCAAGTTTAATTAAGTTCCTTTCTCCAACCAGATAAATCTGATCTGCAGTATCAGCAGACTCTTTTATCTCTTTAGATTAGAGATAGCATAGTTTAGGGGTACTACTTATGGCATTTAGGTAAATGGTGCCTGTTTGAATCCCATGTTTGAAAGACAGTAGGCAACTAATGAAATATCTATTGAAGAAACTTTATATACAATTTATGGCTAATTAACAAGGATATCCAGGACTTGAACTAAGATCAGAACAAGTAAACTTAATAAACATTTATAGAACTTTCCACTTTAAATACACAAAATATACACTCTTATCAGCACCACATCACACCTACTTACAGGTTTAAATGAAATATTGGTTGCTGCTTGTTTGTTATTTTCTTCTATCATTTTTTCCTGTCTCCATTATTAAGCACAATTATTGGTATAAAAGAGGTTTTCAATACCCATTTTTAGACTGCATTCTAGCCTGGGCAATAAAGCAACACTTCCATTCTCTCTCCCTCTTCCTCTTCCTTTCTTCCTTTCCTTCATTCTTTTTTTTTTTTAATTTTTATTTTTTCTTTCTTTCTCTTTCTTTTTTCCAAATAAATAAATAAATAAATGTGTTATAAATGTGTTTTGTAATGTACATAATACATGTATATTATAAGTAAAAAAAACAATTTATGGCTAATTATTCTTTCTTACTCGTTGAGCAATACTTATCATTTTTGGAGAAAATCTTAGTCCAAAGGCTTTTGAGACTGTGGACTGATATTAATTTTGAATTCTATCATCCATGTACTTTAAATTCCTCAGAAGTGGTGACAGTCAAACTTTAGAGAGGTGACATTATCTGACATTAAAATTTATGTATATACACACATATTTCTAGTTCTAATTTTACTATGAAATTCTGCCATTTATTAAATTACAACTATGGTATATCTAGCAATGCCTTAGTAAAACCTGAATTAGTATTCTACTTAGAACACTTACTGATCCAAGGGGAAGAGTTTAATGGCTTCTACCACTTGCCTAAGTGTTATAAATTAATCTACATGTATAGTCAATTCACTGAAGGTACCCTAAAATAAACGAATATTCTGAAAAAGGGACCTGATTCTAGATTTGGAGGACAAATGGGAAAAGACATGGCCAATTCTCCATTTACTTCTTACGGAAGTGGAGGCCCCAAAGGTGTTCAGTGATTCACCTAGAGTCGCAGAGCTACTTATTGGCAAGCTGGCATTCAAACTCAAGACTCTTGACCATTGTATATCAACTGACTGGCTTTAAATGAAAGTTGGCAGCATTTAGAATTACTGACAGAAGCCTCAGAAATGTTATTTTCTTTATTCTCTCTTTTTTGTCACAGTGTGAAGGATGATGTTGAAATAGTCTTAACTGAAGAATATATTGTACTTAAATTTCTCCTTTTGGACAAGGGAGATGGTTAGCTTTCATGGCTTCTAAGGATGAAAAATATAATGGGAGCATTATTTCTTCCTTTACTCATTCTTCCCTAGTGATCCACCCCCTTCTAAGAGAATAACATTGCTTTGCAGAGTGACGTATATATTGCTTTCCAGTTTCAAATAATCACAGAGGTAAGATGTTTATAAAAAGGGAATTTCTACCACAACATACCATGACACTCGTGGCATGAGTACATTGGCAAGGAAGAGTTCATTGGATTCCCTGACCTCTAGGCAAGGGATTTCGTAGCTACTAAAAAGGAAGCCAGAATGATTAAAAACACAAAACTCTGTGAGCTATGCATGCATGTATGTAAACCTCAAGTCTTCTTAGAGACTGTGAGTTTCCAAGTTTAAAAAAAGTTTTAATTTCTACAAATTTATATTGCAGACCTTTTCAGAAGCAATTAGATTTAATGCAGATTATGGAGTCTTTGAAGTAGTTAATGATGCTCCACAACTTCTGGAAAAACAACTAAAAAAAATTTTACTGAACCAGCGACCGCGAAATCCCATTTATGATGTTGTAAGGAAAGGAAAGAATGAGGTTAAACCTGTTCAGATGAATGCCCCCCATGAAGATGAGACCATTAATGTCAACTATAATATTATGGTAAGAAAGTATACTGTTTTATTTTCTTAGATAGATAAAGCCTTTGGTCAAATTAACATGAGATTCCTTAGGCTTCTCTTTTTGAAATGTAGCTGTATTTAACTTGTGTTGTATGTGTACCTAGTATTTGTTAAGCACTTTTCAAATATAGTGGCCAGTTTAGCAGTTTCATTGATGTTTACTTATCAGTTTGAGAAGATTCATGTAATTTATGAATATTTGAATATTAGGTTAGTTTTGAGTCATATAAATATGAGTATCCTTTATAATGTTGATGCATAATTGAAAATGTGGATATATAGGCAATGTATTTCATTTGGGTTTTGAACCAATCCAATCAAGCAGTTGATGCATAATTGAATAATTTATAATTATTATAATTGTTATAATTTATAATGTTGATGCATAATTGAAAATGTGGATATGTAGGCAATGTATTTCATTTGGGTTTTGAACCAATCCAATCAAGCAGTTGGGAATTGAGACTTCAGACCCTTAAGTTGCACTGTGTGGCTCTTACCTGCCTAGCCTTAAATTCTACTCTCAGCTTCTCCTTAGCATGAGATCAGAAAACCTGGGTTCTAATATTGGCTCTTCTGCTTAATGGCTCTGTATACAGGTCACTTTGATAAACCTAATTTTCATCATCTGTCACATGATGCCTTTACTACCTACTACTTAGGTTTCTTGCATGGATGAAATGAAAATAATAATGAATATTTAACAATACTATTTTGCATTGATTCAAAATGTCTAGTATGACTAGACTGAAATAGGTCTTACATTTAAGACATAGATCTACTCTAGACTGAAAGTTCTTTAATTCTTCTGTTACTGAATTTGAATAGTTTCTACTTTTAACATTCATCAAACTAAATGGTAATAGTAATAAGCATGTTACAACATTGTTTCAAAGCCAGAATAAGGAAATATATTCTGTGATACATAGTACTATATGATTGTTAATTTAAAATTTTTTTACTAGGTGACAGTATTTATTGGTTTAGTCACTTCCTTCAGTGAACAGAAATTTTTGATTATATGGAGATCTTTATAACCTATTTATTTACTGTTAAACAAAAGCTCTTTAAGAGCGTCTTGAGTTACATGTTTTGACACAAGTTTCTCAAAAAAGATATACTGGGTGATCTTATTTAATGTATTTGAAGGTTGATTGATTAAGCATGTCTATTATAAAACTAGGGCAGTGATTAGAAGTTTTTAAACAGAGGCATAAATAATAAAAACAGGCCAGGCACCATGGCTCATGCTTATAGTCCCAGCACTTTGGAAAGCCAAGGCAGGTAGATTGTCTTAGCTTAGCAGTTAGAGACCAGCCTGGGGGAAATCATGGTGAAACCCTATCTCTAAAAAAATATAAAAATTAGCCAGGCATGGTGGCATACACCTGTAGTTCCAGCTTCCTGGGAGGCTAAGGTAGGAGAATCACCTAAACCTGGAGAGGTCAAGGCTATACAGTGAGCTGTGATCACACCTCTGCATTCCAGTCTAGAAGAAAGAGTGAGACCCTGTCTCAAAAATAAAATAAATAATAAAAATAGTAGTGGAGATAAAAGGAATTAAAAAGTACTAAATGAAAAGCAGACAGAAAATGAGAAAAAAAAACCCAGGATAATGGTAGTACTGATTTTAAACAAACCACATCAATAATTAGTAGCATATTAATAATATACCTTAAGTGGTCCTGATGTCTCATGCCTTTGATTCCAGAGCATTTGGAGGCTGAGGCAGGAGGATCACTTGAACCCAGGAGTTTGAGGCTGCAGTAAGCTATGATGGCACCACTCACTCTAGTGTAAGGCCTCATCTCTAAAAATAATGATAATAATGATAGACATCAATAATTACATGAAATTTAAATGGCCTAAGCACCCCAAGTAAAAGCCAGAGTCAGGGATGATTGAAAAAAACAACAACAATTATTTGCTGTCTACAAAAAAACAACCTTAAAAATAAGACATAAATAGGTTAGAAGTAAAAAGGATAGTAAAAGGTATACCATTAAGTTACCAATTAAAGTTGGAGTGACTATATTGACATGTGGCAAAGCAGCCTTCAGAACAAGGAATCTTACTATGGATAAAGAGGAGTATTACATAATGATAAAAGAGGGGGGTGTCAATTCACCAAGAAAGCTTAATAACTCATAATGTGTATACACCTAAAAACAGAGCTTCAGAATGATGCAAAAGCTCATAGAACTGAAAGGAGAAATAGATAAATTTATAGTTATAGTTGAAGACTAAAGCACTGTTCTCTCAGTAACCGATAGAAAAGATAGAACATCAGTAAGGATATGGAAGTTTTGAAAAACACTAGCAACCAAGTATATCTAATTGATTTTTCAGAACAGTTTATCCCACAACAGTAGAATATACATTCTTTTTCTAGTACATTGGGAATATTTACCAAAATCGATCATATTTTGAGCCATAACATATAAATTTCAATAAACTTAAAAGATTTGAAATCTTGCCAACTAGGGTTCTTTGACCACTTTAGAATTAAACTATAAATTGGTAAGAAAGCCAATTAATTACTTAATTACATAACATACTCCAACAAATTCATAGGTCAAAGAGTAAGTCCCAAGGGATATTAAAAATTATGTTGAATTGAATAAAAACTAAAGCACAACGTATCAAAATTTGTGGGATGCAACTAAATTAATCTTTGGAGGGCAATTTATACCACTAAGTGCTTATAATAGAGAAGACTAAATATGATCCACTTGTTACTGTAGGAAACTAGAAAAATTAAGTTAAACCAACAGTAAAGAAATAAAGAACAGAATCAATGACATTGAAAACAGAAAAACAAGAGAGAAAAATCAATGAAAACAAAGGCTTGTTTTTTGGAAAAAAAAAAAAAAATCAATGAAATTGATAAACTTTTAGCCAGAATGATGAAGAAAAAAACAGAGAAGATATGCATTTCCAGAAATGAAAGAGGGGTTGTCATTACAAATCCTACAGATAGTAAAAAAAAAAAAAAGATAATTTTACAAACAATTTTATGTCTGTAAGCTCAGGATATTTAAATAAAGTAGCCATTTTTTTTTTTTTCCTGGGACAGGGTCTCACTCTGATGCCCAGGCTGGAATGTAGTGGGGCGATCTTGGCTCACTGCAATCTTTGCCTCTCAGGTTCAAGCGATTCTCCTGCCTCAGCCTCCCAGGTAGCTGGAATTACACGCATATGCCACCATGCTTAGATAATTTTTGTATTTTTAGTAGAGATGGGGTTTTGCCATGTTGGCCAGGCTGGTCTCAAACTCCTGACCTCAAGTAATCCACCCATCTCTGCCCTCCAAAATGCTGGAATTATAGGCATGAACTGCTATGCCCAGCCCACATATTTCTTAAAAGGCACAAATTATCAATGCTCACTGAAGGGGATATAGATAATCTGAATAATTCTACCTCTATTACAGAAATTGGATTCACAGTTTAAAGTCTTTCCACAAAGACAACTCTAGGCCCAGATGGCTTCACTGATTGATTCTACCAAACATTTAGAAGTGAAGTAACCCTAAATTTATGAAAACGTACACAAAAAAAAACAAAAGAAGAGGAATCAATTCATTTTTTGAGATGAGCATTACACTGGTGCCAAAACTAAATGAAGAAATTTGAAGGAAAAGAAAAACCTACAATTTAATATCACTCATGAACACAGACCACAAAAATCCTAAAAAAGAAAAAAAAAAAGAAATTTAATCCAGCAAAGCAATAATACAGAAGATAATACAGATATAAATCTTTATAACCTTGAATATGCATTAGTTTTGTTAGATATGACATCCAGTGCACAAGAAAAAAAAGATAAATCAAAATGCAAAACTTTCATGTTTTAAAGGACACTACCAAGAAAGTAAAAAGACAACCCACAGAATAAGAGAAAATATTTGCAAGTCATAAATTTGATATGGACCTGTATCTAAACTATAAAAAGAACTCAAAAATTAAAAGACAAATAACCCAATTTTAAAATCTGCAAATGGTTTGGAATGGACATTTCTCCAAAGAAGATAAACAATAAGCACATAAAAAGATTTTCAGCATTATTAGTCATAAGGGAAATGGAATCAAAACCACAATGAGACACCACTTCACACCCAACAGGATGGCTATGATTTTAAAAAGGCAAATAATAACAAATGTTTGTGAGGATTTAAACCCTCATACACTGCTGGTGCAATTGTAAGATGGTGCAGCTACTTTGGAAAATATTATTAGGCAGTTCTTAAGAGGTTAGCCTAAGAGTTATATGACCCGGCAATGCCACTTCTAGGTATATTCTCAAGACAACTGAAAATATATGTTCACATAAAAACTTATATACAAGTGTTCATAGTAGCATCATTCATAATAGCCAAAAAGTGGAAGCAACTCAAAATGTCCATTTTGATTGGTGAGAGGCCCATTTTGGAAAACAGTTTGGCATATCTTTCCAAGTTAAACATATACTGATACCATCTATAATCCATTTGTGTTACTATAAAGGAATACTCAAAACTGGGCAATATATAAAGAAAAGAGATTTATTTGACTCATGGTTCTGCAGATTGTATAAGAAGCATGGCAGTAGCATCTGCTTCTGGCGAGGGTCTCAGTAAGCTCCCACATCATGGTGGAAAACAAAGAGAGAGAGGTATATCATATGGCTAGAGAGGTAGCAAGGGAGAGAGTGGGAGGTGCCAGGCTCTTTAAACAACCAGGTCTTGTATGAACTAACAAAGTGAGAACTCACTCATTACCATCAGGATGACACTCAGACATTCATGAGGGATTCACTTTCATGACCAAAGCATCTCCCACCAGGCCCTCCTTCCAACATTGGGATCACATTTCAATATGAGATTTGGAGGGGGCAAATATCCATGCCATATGACTGCCTCTCTCTTCTACTCCTGAGTATTACCCAAAAGAAATGAAAAGATACTTACACAAAAACCTGCATGCAAATGTCTATAATTGCTTTATTTATGATCACAAAAGCTGGAAGTTATCCAGAATCCATTAACAGGGGAATGGATAAACAAACTGTGGTATATCCATTCAATGGAATATTACTTAGCAACAAAAAAGAATGAAGTATTTATACATAAAAGAACATAGACTAATCTTAAATCCTTTATGCTGAATGAAAGATACTAGAATCAAAAGTCCATACTATATTGATTCCATTTATATGACATTCTGGAAAAGGCACAACTATGGAACAGGTCAGTGTTTGCCAGAGCCTAGGGTTGGAGGGAGTTGCTGACTACAAAGTGGCATGAGGAAATTTGAAGGGTGTTGGAACTATTCTGTACATTGATTGTATTCCTCGTTACATGATTATATGCATTTGTCAAAACTTGTAGAACTATATTAAAAAGGGTGGATTTCACTGTATGGAATTTATACCTCAATAAATCTGACTAAACAATAAGATCTATTGGCTGATAGCCATGCTTTATTTGTTTGCCTTGTACATCTAAATATAATATTTTTTTGGGGGGAGGATGGAGTCTTGCTCTGTCACCAGGCTGGACTGCAGTGGTGGGATCTTGGTTCACTGCAACTTCCGTCCCCTGGGTTCAAGTGATTCCCCTGCCTCAGCCTCCCAAGTAGCTGAGACTGCAAGTGCGTGCCACCATGCCCAGCTAATTTTTTGGATTTTAGTAGAGATAGAGTTTCACCACATTGGTGAGGATGGTCTCTACCTCCTGACCTCATGATCTGCCCACCTTGGCCTCCCAAAGTGCTGGGTTTACAGGCATGAGCCACCGTGCCCAGTCATAATTTTTTATTAATCCAATTCTGTAGGCATTAAGACAGCTTGTGTATGGCTATTTGGAAATAGTTCTATATTGATTTACCTAAAGCCATAGGTAAATGGCTTAACCTTCTGGTCATCCCTTTCTGTTTCTTAACCAACTTAAAAAAATTTTTTTAAGGTTTAAATAATTTCACCTTAGATCCTTTTTGTGTTTCTTGTAAGTATTTATTAAATTATTTTATGGTTGACCAGGATTGTTTTGTATGTTTTTGGTCTTTATATTTAGTTACTTTTTAAAACCTTGAAGAGTTTTGTTTTCAGCTTGGCTAAAGACTTTTCTTCAATTATTGATTTTATTATTTTTAAACTTTTTCATTCATTTTATTTTTGGGTCAAATAGGTACCAAAACACTCAAAAGAGGATGAATTATAGTTAAACTGTTCACTAGCTGAATATTCAGCAGATTGGTTTTCAATGAACTAATTTGACAACCTTATAGAGATTGGTTTTCAATGAACTGACTAATTTGACAACCTGATAGAGTTCTTTGAGGATTTATGTGGATCTTTATATGTAGTTTGGTATCTTTCTGTGATAAATTGAATGTAGTGCTAATGGGAGTTCAGGAGTCCTGCATGGTTGTCAGTGTGTAGCCTATGCAGAGTCTTTGTAACTACAAGGTCAAATGTCCTTCAGATCTCGCTGATAAGCAGTGAGGCAGTCAACAAGATGCTGCTGATTAGGTGCTGGCTATTTCCATGGTTTTCTTCTATTCTTTCACTATGCAGAATATAGTATTTGGTGAAGGCAAGTGAATGTTTTTTTTTTTCTTGCTGAACAGAAGGAAAATATTTTACATTCCATCTTCCAATCCCGAGAGCCTAAAGACTTCTGTGCATATCAGCAATGATGAGCACACATCACCCTCATGAGTATCAGTGCATTAGATGTTGGCAACACTACTGTATGAACATTCAGTTTTCTCACTAGAGTTAATAATGGTCGATGTGTTAACACTTTGGCTAATATCATAGCAAAACTATTGCCTTAGATCAGGCGTCCCCAAACTTTTTACACAGAGGGCCAGTTCACTGTCTCTCAGACCATTGGAGGGCCACCACATACTGTGCTCCTCTCACTGACCACCAATGAAAGAGGTGCCCCTTCCTGAAGTGCAGCGGGGGGCCGGATAAATGGCCTCAGGGAGCCGCAGTTTGGGGACACCTGCCTTAGATCATCCATAGAAGCCACATAAATACAAACACATTCACCTCACTGAGATTGTTTTATTTATTAGTAACATATGTTTTATGTCCAAGGTACTGGTTTTCTTTAGAATTCTGGAAAAAGTGAATACAAGAAAAAGTAGAATCAGTAGTAAGTAAATATTTTAGGATGAGCAGCAGTAACTGTTCAGTAATTCTGTATTGCTCTCACAACCTCAAGATAAAAGCTATACTCCTTAATGTTATTTAAAAGGCTGTTTGAAATCTTGACCCTGCCTACTTCTCCAGCCCTCCTTTCTCTGTCCCTTAAATCTCATCCTGCAGCCTAATACTGCTATACTTATGGTTTTCCTCTTATGCTTTCCTGCTCAACCTAGCTAGTCTTGCTTCAGGTCAAAGAGTGAAGGGTGTGTTCTGTAGGAAACCACTCCTGAGTTGAGTGTCTCTGTAGGATCCCACAGATGCCTAGCTAGCCTACACTGTGGCACTTGTAACACTCTACTATAATTGTTAACTTTTGTATCTTCAAGAGAGTGCCTGGAGATGTTAAATAGTTTAGTTTTTTTTTAGCTTGAAGAACAAAGGGCCTGCAGTGACGCTGGTTGCCTTACCAAGTTTTCTTGGTGGTTCTTTTTCTGTTTGTGATTATTTTTAACCCATTTTATGACTGTGAAAATATTGAGATTGATTGGCTTTTTTTTTTCTCATTCTTCCTCCTTCAACAAGTTACTTAACTTCTCTGGATTCAATTTGTTAATCTATAAAAATTGTGATAATATATAGTCGATACAGGATTGTTAAGAGAATTAAACACATAGCAGAGGCAAGAAGTGCCTCACATTTGTGGCTCAGGGTTATTGATCTCTCTAGTGGAAGTAGGAGACCTAGGGGTAGGGCTCCTGCTGACAGCTAGAGGTCGTTAGTACTCTCATGGTTAGGTGTTAATCGTCCTAATAGTGATTTTCATTGACTTTCTTTTCCCTTTTCTCTTTCTTCACATAGTGTCTCAGTCGTGAAGAAGGTATTAAGTGGATCAAAAAAGAAAGACTTCCAGCATTTCTGGAAAGTGATTGCTACTTTGAATACAGGTACTAGTCCCATCAATATATGTATTTTCAAATACATATTTTTTAATGTAAAATTATTTTTCATGGTTTCTTAGTAAAATTGTATGTATACCTTTTAATCTATTTGAGGTTTGGATCCCACCTGCTATAGAATAAGAGTGATAGAATGTAGGTAAAAATCACTTAACTTTTCTGACAACATGTTATAGAAACAATACCTAATAAATGTACTTTAGTTATACTTCTTTGGTTATTTATTTATTTATTTATTTAGACAGGGTCTTCCTCTGTTGCCCAGGCTGGAGTACACTGGCACGATCATAGCTCCCCATAATCTCAAATTCCTGGGTTCAAGTTATCCTCCAGCCTTAGCCTCCCAATTAGCTAGGACTACAGCTGTGTGCCACCATGTGTGGCAAATTTTTAAAATTCTTTGTAGAGATAGGGTCTTGCTATATTGCCCAGGCTGGTCTCTAACTCCTGGCTTCAAGAGGGCCTCCTGCCTTAGCCTCCCCAAAGCACTGGGATTACATGTGTGAGCCTCTACAACTAGCCGTATTTTCAAAATTAGCTATTGGTGATAATGGTATTTAGGTGCAGGGTGTTTAACAATGAATACTAGGGTGACACGAAAAAGATAGGATGGTCCAGGGCCAAATTTTTCCTTTATGTTCCCTGACTGTTAAAGTGTAAGAACCTAAAATTCGACCTCTGAACAACCATTTTTAAGTCAAAATCAATTAAAACTGAAAAATTAACTAATTAGTAGTTTTATGATTATGCTATTAATTTTAGCAGAGCCAAAGAAAATCATAATTGAGAGTGAGGAGAGGAGATTGTCTTGAATACCTAAAATAAAATTTTAGGTTTTTTTCCCCCTGAATTCTGCCATATTTGAAACTTGTTTTAAAATTGTATGATTTCTAAAATGCAGGTTAGCCAAATTGGTCTCACAAGTAAGATGGAGCAAGTCTGGCATGAATTTCACAGTAGGATCAAATTTTTCTCCCTGGATCATGAAAAAACCACCCAGTCTACCACCTCCTGCCACTGAAGAAGATAATCTTATAATTAAGAAAAAATTCTACATATCACTTGGCGAGGTAAAAATATGAGTATTTTTCATCACTTATACTTCAATGAAACTTCTCATTTTATTTTTTATTTTATGTATATATTTTTTGAAACAGGATCTCACTACTCTGTCACCCAGGCTGGGGTACAGTGGTGTGATCACAGCTCACTGCCTCTACCTCCCAGGCTCAGGTGATCCTCCCACCTCAGCCTCCAGAGTAGCTGGGGCTACAGACATGCACCACCATGCCTGGCTACCTTTTTTTTTTTTTTTTTTTTTTTTTTTGCATTTTTTGTAGAGACGGGGTTTCACCATGTAGCCCAAGCTGGTCTTGAACTCTTGGGCTCAAGCAGTTCACCAATCTCTGCCTCCCAAAGTGCTGGGATTATAGGTGTGAGCTACCATGTCTGGCGGAAACTTCTTATGTTAAGGCGTTTGTATTATCTGAATGGAGAACATGATTTCAAATACATGTAAAGTAGATTTAGTAATAGTTCTTATAGATTTATGCTGACTAATTTGCTCTGCTGTCTTTCAATTGAAATGTAATTAGAAATATTATCCTCATGTCTGAAGAGACAAAGGCAAGGTTGAAAAACATGCTTGTCACCTGGGAAGCAAGAATAACTTGAATTATATCCATGGTATCATTGTTCATCACAAAATTCCTATGATTTGGATTCTATTACATTTTTACAAAAAGATGATAAATTGAGTCTTCTCTTTCCTATTCTCTAGATTATTCCTTAGCATTTATTATTGTTTAACTATTATCAATTAAATTTGTCCTCCATGGTTAGAGAATTGTGAGGTTATATGAGAGCATTTGAAGAGATATAACCTAGAATCAAAAGTCCTTGTGGAGAGTCCTAGTGTAGTGAGAACTGTTGTTTGATCTTTGGGCTCTAATTATTAGATCTTATCTCTGAAACTATACTTCTAATACACAATTATATACAAACTCAGGAATAGCAAATATGTAGCCCTTGTGCTGCTACTCCCTCTATGACAGACACTGTTAATCAATTGTGGAAATTTTTCTGCTGAGCTACGATTTGGCTCCAGATTCTTTGCAAGACAGTATTCAGCATAGGCACTTCCAGTTTTGTTTTTTTTTTTTTTTTTTAAACCTTAAGTCTTACTTGCAAATAAGGCGCTTTCAACTCATCACAACTATCATACAAAAAGAAGCCTCTTTGCCATCTGTGTTGGAATAGATACACTTAGGTTACTTGAACTTTTTTTTCATGTGTGTCTCCTATAAATTTTGTAGTTCAGCATTTGTATCAGCAATTTTTGTCAAAAATGTTTACATTTATGCCATTTCCATTATTTCCACTGAATAATGCTTAGTGACATATTTAAGGCACATTTTTCTTCTTTCTTATACTGATTTTTAGGGTTTTTTGTTTTTTTTTTTTTTTGAGACAGGGTTTCACTTTGTCACCCATCTTGGAGTACAGTGGTACAATCCCAGCTCACTGCAACCTTGACCTTCCAAGGTTCAAGGGATCCTCCTGCCTTAGCCCCGGCAAGTAGCTGGGAATACAGGCATGTGCTACCACGCCCTGATAATTTTGTGTATCTTTGTAGAGACAGGGTTTTGACATGTTGCTCAGGCTGGTCTTGAACTGCTGAGCTTAAGCAATTCACCCACCTTGGCCTACCAAAGTATTGGGATTACAGGTGTTAGCCACTATGCAGGGCCATATTTTTTCTCTTAACTTATATACTATAGAAATCTCATAAAAATATGTACTCATGGTTGAAGTAAATAATCATGCAAAGGGAAGAATCCATGGGAAGAAGTTCTGATTTGCTATATGTGAATTTAATTAAATATAAGGGAGTTAAAATCCAAACTAGTTTACTTTTGCTATTTTCTGAGATGAAAACACTCATTTGTATTTACTTGAGTAATACTTCAACAGTGTTTATATACACATTTTTTTTTTTTTTTGACACAGGGTCTTACTGTGTTCCCCAGGCTGGAGTGCAATGATGCAATAATGGCTCACTGCAGCTTCAACCCCCCTGGTTCAAGCGATTCTCTCAGCTCAGCATCCCAAGTAGTTGAGAGTACGAGAGTGCATCACCATGCCTGGCTAAATTTTTTAAGTTATTTGTAGAGACGGGGTCTGTGTTGCCCAGACTAGTCTTGAACTCCTGGATGAGTCTTCCAGCCTCAGCCTTCCAAAGTGCTAGGATAACAGGTGTGAGCCGCCACACACAGCCAGTTTAACTATATATTACCATTTTTCAATAGCCTTTGAATTTTGCAGATTCAGAATTCTTGGACCCTCGCATTATTTAAGTCATGACTATACATAGGGGTTAATCTTCATGATAATTGATAGTATTTCTTTGAGCTTCAAGTTATACCATCTAAAAAACAATTGACCCATCTCTTAAAAGTATGAAGTGGAATGATTATGTTAAAGTCTGACCGGTGACTTCTTTCTCCCCCGTGTTCTACTCCTCGTTCTTTTTTTGCAGTCAGAATAGCAAGGACATTTGTATGCTGGTCTCTCTGAATTCCTTGAATGTTTCTTAATTATTTTGGCTTCCTGTCACTGCTTAGGCTATTGCTTACAATAAAGTAGTCACTTGATAATTATATGTTAGATGGACATGTAATTAATAATAAATAACTTGATTTTAAAGGAAAAGGGGAACAAAAGTGAATGAGTCTTCGACAGCTTTTATGCACGCAGGAAACCTTACCTCTAAGAGGGATGGTGACCACACAGATGCCATCTCTCATTTCTCTCTCTTGTTTTGGTCTCCTTACATGGCTTGACTTGCCATTTTAATTCTACATAATAGACAAGGAGTACTTTTACTTCCATATTCTGCAAGTGTTTCTTAGGCTAAGTGCTGGCCAACCAGCTAACTCAGTTGGATAAATGAGACATGAGAGGAATGCTGGATACTCCCTCCTCTGCTGTTGTCGAACAATTTGGATTTTAAAGTAAAAATAAAAGAGAACATTACAGAGAGAGGCAGGCAGAGGAATTTTCCCAAGAAGGCTAGGATAGGAGCTTCTTAGAGCTGGGGTTCTAGAAGCTAAGGATCAGCTTCAGATTGAATTGGCTAGTTCAGGGGTACACAAAGGAAAGGAAAAGTGGAATGCCGCATCCGGGGGCAGATGGAGTCATATATCATTCTGCAAGAAGCATTCAATCAAAGCAAACTTGTGAAAACTGAATCTAATGCAAAGGGGCAGCTGAGGTCAGAGAGGGTCCAGTGGCACTAAGAATAGTGTCTCTATCGTATTGGAGGAGCAGTTGTTAAAAACACTGAGCCAGGTGAGACAGAATGCGGGATCTGAAGTAATTGAGAAAGTTGTAAAGGGGAGCATCTAGCAAAAGGATTGATGGGCCTGGTGACTGCCAAGTTGAAGTCAGATGGCATGAATTTGTAGTGAATTCAGGAAGCAGGGTTTCATTCCTTTGGTCCACAATAGCCTGAGAGTGAGAGTTGGATAATTTATAGGTATTGGACACATATTTTCCTTTGGTTATCAAATATGAAAAAATCTGGATTGAGATTTCCTTCAGTGTCCTCTTAGCTAATGAATTTATTTTATTTTATTTTATTTTCCTTCATGAGGTAATTTTCACTTTACATATTATGCTGTGCAAGTTGAATATTATCATAATGATTTCTCCAGTTTTGTGATCAGAGTAATACTGCTAATCATATGTTAAACTAATAAGCTCCTGTCTTCCTAGGCTTCCTATACTCAAACAAAAAATTGGTTTGCATTAGCAAAACAAAGTCAGCAAACAGTATCAACCTTTTCATTACCCTGTTGTGTACCCTACAACAAACTTGAGTCACCAGCTATTTCATCTGTTTCTGGTAAGCAGAAAAGGACAAGAATGACTTCAGAACGTCTCTTTAAGTTTTTGTTTGTTTGTTCTCATTTTATAGTACAGTACTTAGGGTTTGGGGAGAAAAAATTATCCACATACCCTTCGCCCCACTCCACTTCCTACTGCTTTTTGAGAGACAACTTTGTATAGTGAAAAGGAGACGGGTTTGGAATACGATTCTGGTATTTATTAGCTGTGTGATGTTTGATGAGTTTTCCCACTTCTGGGAGCCTGGCCTTTTCTCATCTGTAAAATTAGAATAATGATATATACTAAATGTATGGAAAATGCCTGGCCTGGTGCCTGGTACCTACATGCAATAAACGTCATTATTTCTTATCACAGTTTACAAATTCTTATTAAGTCTTTGCAATAAAGTGGGTACAACAGTTTTCTCATCCTAAAAAAAAAAAAAAAATAGCTATTGATGGAAATTGAGTTTTCTTTCTGTTTTTAAGTTCAGACTATTTTTCACCTTAAAAAGCAGATAAATTTCTACTGCGGGGAGCTTTGTGGATATACAGACTTTTCATAAAATAAAAGGAATCTTCCAGAAATGGGAGTCATTAACTGTGATATTGTTATAGAAAATACCTAGGTGTGATGACTCAGGAGAACTCAAGAATTCACTTACAGTTCTTAACTAATCTCTTTGAGAAGTATAAGCAACCTCTGGGAAGGTAAATCCAAATTCCCTAGAATTGAACCTAAGTCTAGGTAAAGAAGAAAATAATCTCCCTAATGGAAAATAGCTGGATTCCTAGGTATCTTGTTGTTTTCCCAAAATGTTGAAATAGGTAATTGGAGATAAAAATACTATACAGGCAGAGACGGATGGCAGGAGGTAGTGAGCTGGAATGCCTGCCTTGCTCTCTGCAACATCCTCCCTTCAGTTCCATGGAATTGAGTGTATACTCATCATCCTCTCACAGATTTACAAAGTCTAATCTCTCAATATTGGGGAATTTACTTGCAACAAAAATTGTAATGAAATGTCCAGTTCGTTGAGATTTGAACTCTGGTAATTGAGAAAATGGTCATTGAGAATGAGGCATGGATGACAACAGCTAGCTGATCTGTGGCAATTCAAGGGGTAGATTTACTATGTGAAATAAAGCGCTAATGTCAGACATGTTACTGATTTTTGAAAGGGAAAATAGGAGCTGAATACTATATCTTTAGAAAAAGCATACAAATAATCCCTTTATAAACCTTCATAAATACTTTGTGCCATTTTGTAACTTGAATGATAGACTGTAAGTATGATAGTAATTGAATCTTTTAATGAAATGATGAATTTTTTAAATTGCTATTATTGTCTCCAGTTCTGGTCTGTTCATATATATATGGTCTCATCATCTACAGTAGTTTTCTTTTATCATACAACATGAAATATCAAAGCACCTATAATCATTTAGTATACATATTCTAATTCCTTAATAGGTTTGGCCCTTATATATTGACATTATATATCAGTCTGGAATATTACATTTAAAAAGTATATAAGATACTTTTTCATATCTTCTGTTGTTAGGGATGTCAAATATTTAGTCCATCTGCCACTGTTCTTTCCTTCTAAATCCAGGGAAGACAAGGTTATTAATTCCCATTGGTAGTTTTTTTCCCTACTGGTTCCAAATGTAGCATCAGAATTCTTCTTTTCTTTTTTCTATTTTTTGAGACAGAGTCTCACTCTGTCACCCAGGCTGGAGCGTAGTGGCATGCTCCCAGCTCACTGCACCCTCTACCTCCTGGGTTCAAGCGATTCTCATGCCTTAGCCTACCAAGTAGCTGGGATTACTATGCCACCACACCTAGCTAAATTTTGTATTTTTAGTAGAGACGGGGTTTCACCATGTTGGCCAAGCTGGTCTGGAACTCCTGACCTCAAGTGATCTACCCACCTTAGCCTCCTAAAGTGCTGGGATTACAGGCATGAGCCACCGCAACTGGCCCAGAATCCTTAAGATGCTGGTCCATGCAGTCACTACCTGTGATAAACCCATTTGCTATCCTAGCTCTGTAGCATCTATTTAATAAGAAGAAAGGTTTGTATTTATATCTAATCTAATAGTTTTTTATGACTTAATACAGAGAATTTTATCTTTGATGATGGAGTTCACCCTAGGACAAAAAACGACCCATCTAAAACCACCAAATTAATTTCTGAATTTGAAGAAGATGACAATGAAGAAGTGTCTGTATCTCTACAAGACACTCCTTCTCAAGCTCTTTTGAGAATATACCTTGAAAAGAAACAGGAGGTTGATGAAAGCCTGACAATGCATTTCTCAACATGTAAAGAATTTTTAAATTCCTATATATACTTTATTTTGAGAAGAGCAATTCAACAAATTGTTGGAAAGTCAGTTGGAGAAACTCAAGACTCTATAAACTTCAACAATATAACAGAAGTGTCATTTGGTGATGGTTTTGAGTCTATTCCTGGCAAGAATTTTTTAAGTGAATTAGTTCAAACTACAAAGGAGAGGTCAGAAGAGATAGCAGAAGAAGCAAGTTTAAGTTCAAAGAGTGAGAGCACTGGACCAGAGAGCAGGGCCGACTGGTGTGTTTCTCATAGAACTTATGACATCGGCAACAGAAAGGAGTTTGAAAGATTTAAGAAATTTATAAAAGGTACATTGGGAGAGAGATATTGGTGGCTATGGATGGATATTGAGAGGTTAAAAGTTCTTAAGGACCCTGGAAGACATCAAAGGTAATTCTATTTTTTATTTTTGAATAGTTTTAAAAACAAATCATGAATATTAATTTGGGTTGTTTAGTAAAGGGAGAAAGCCTGACGTAAATATTGAAAAAATATAATTTTTTACTCTTAGAGGAATTAATGATAATAAAACTTATTTTATTATAATAATAAATATTGATTATACTAGTATTCTGATTTCCTAGTTTTCAAATGCTAAGTGATAACAATTATTTGGGGTTGCTACCAATACATTCTAGAACTACTTTCAAGTTAATTATTCTATTTTCACTTTTATAACATTAAAATGATGTATAATTTTTATAGAATAAAATAATTTATTAGTTATAACCACAGTAGCAAATAGACACCTGCTCTTCCTAGCAGCCTGGTTAACAAATTCCAAATTCCATAATGTTTGGTTGGATGCCATGTAGCTGGGTATCTGGATGAGTCTCTCTGCTAGACAACTTCTTGGAGGTCTGATGAGGCTCAGGTCTTTGTTTGTTCAGCTCTATGTGTTTTAGATTACTGTAAGTTGAAGAACCTTAAGAGAACCCTGTTTTAGCAAAGTCTTTAACTTGTCTTTATTCTCCTAATCTGCTCTGAAGCAGATCAACTATAGTAGATTGCAATTTCCTTTAAGGATTTGACTGAGTGTATTAGTCACTGGGTTATTTCACTCATTTTAATGACATTCAGATCACAAACCTCATTGTTGTAAATAGTTCTAAGAGCAGAGGTTACTAAATGGTTGATTATGAAGCATGACCTGATTGATCATTACCACTTTTGAAGACATATCAGGGTGGTTGTATGCAAGTAACTAATAGGTTTTTCAGTATCAACACTATAGTTCCCAATGTTGCTGTAACAAATTGCCACAAACTTAATGGCTTAAAGCAATAGAATTTTTTTGTTTTTTTGAGACAGTGTCTCGCCCTTTCACCAGGCGCCAGGCTGGAGTGCAGTGGTGCGACCTCAGCTCACTGCAACCACTGCCTCCCAGGTTCAAGCAATTCTCCTGCCTCGGCCTCCCGAGTAGCTGGGACTACAGGTGCATGCCACCATGTCCAGCTAATTTTTTTTTTTTTTTTTTTTTTTTTTTTAAGTAGAGATGGGGTTTCTTGGCCAGGATGGTTTCCATCTCTTGACCTCGTGATCTGCCTGCCTCAGCCTCCCAAAGTGCTGGGATTACAGGCGTGAGCTACTATGCCCGGCCAATAGCAACAGAGTTTTATTTATTCTCATACAGTTCTGGAAGTCAGAAGGTTCTAGGGGTAATCAATTTCCCTATTTTTTCCATCTAATGAAGGCATTGGTTCATGGGCTCTTTCTCCATCTTCAAAGCCAGCAGCACAGCATCTTCTCTCTGACTTCTGCTCTATCCTCACATCTTTTCTCTATGATGCTGACCTTCCTGCCTCTCTCTTAGAAGGATCCTTGTGATTACAATGGGACCATCTAGATAATACAGGAGATCTCTTTAAAGTCTTTAACTTAAGCACATCTGCAGAGTTCCCTTTGACATGAAAGGTAACTTAGACACAAGTTCTAGAAATTAGAATGTAGACATCTTTGCAAGGCCATTTATTCAGCTTGTCACAGATACCCTTCCTATTTGCATAACTGTGAGAAATATCTTTACCTCTACAAAAATATTTGGTACCTCTGACACTCAGTGCTGGTTTTGAGATCGTTCATTACTTGTCCGAAATGTTTTAGATGTGAAAATATTTTGGTAGTTGAATTCTATCAATGTGTGTGTGTGTATATGTGGAAATGTGTTTTCTTTCAGACATCTTGAGAAGATGAAAAAATGCTATCTAGTGAGCAATGGAGAGTACTACCTTTCCACAGAAATCTTATCAAAATTTAAACTGTTAGATGGATCTCAGTGGAATGAAGAGCATTTAAGAAATATTCAGTCTGAGGTTTTAAAACCTTTACTTCTGTATTGGTAAGAAAACATGAATCAGTTACTTACTTTCACTTTTCTTAGTTATGACTTATACTTTTTTTGTCTTATGGATATATAACTTATGGAAACCTAAAATGACAAGACTATTATATTTTTGACCTTTTTAAAGGTACTCACACGTTCGATAATTTGGATGTTTGGGTGACTTTAAATCCATAATAAGGCAAGATAGTATTTAAGTTGCCTTTTAACTTTGGTGAGCATATTCTTTTTTTTTTCCAGCAGAATTTACATTTTAATTTATTTACTTTTAACTTTTATTTTAAGTACAGGGGTACATGTGCAGGTTTGTTACATAGCTAAACTTGTATCATAGGGGTTTGTTGTATGGATTATTTCATCATCCAGGTATTAATCCTCACACCCATTAGTTATTTTTTCTGATCCTCTCCCTCCTTCCTATCCTCAACCCTTTAATAGGGCCCAGTGTGTGTTGTTTCCCTCTATGTATCCATGTGTTCTCATCATTTAGCTCCCACTTATAAGTGAGAACATGATGTATTTGTTTTTCTGTTCCTATGTTAGTTTGCTGAGGATAATGGCCTCCAGCTCCATCCATGTCCCTGCAAAGGACATGAACTCATTCTTTTCTCTGGCCGCATGGTATTCCATGGTATATATGTACCACATTTTCTTTATCCAGTCTATCATTGATGGGCATCTAGGTTGATTCCATATCTTTGCTATTGTGAATAGCGCTGCAATGAGCAAACACGTGCATGTGTCTTTATAATAGCACGATTTATGTTCCTTTGAGTATATACCCAGTAATGGGATTGCTATATCAAATGGTACTGCTGTCTTTAGGTCTTTGAGGAATTGCCATACTGTCTTCCACAGTGGTTGAACTAATTTACACTCCCACCAACAGTGTATAAGCCTTCCTTTTTCTCCACAACCTTATCAGCATCTGTTATTTGACTTTTTACTAATAGCCATTCTGACTGGTGTGAGATGGTACTTCATTGTGGTTTTGATTCGCATTTCTCTAATGATCAGTGATGTTGAGCTTTTTTTCATAAGATTGTTGGCATATATATCTTCTTTTGGAAGTGTCTGTTCATGTTCTTTACCTACTTTTTAATTTTTTAATGTAAATTTGTTTAAATTCCTTATAGAAGCTGGATATTAGATCTTTGTTTGATGCATAGTTTGCAGACATTTTCTCCCATTCCATAGGTTGTTTACTCTATTGATAGTTTCCTTTGCTGTGCAGAAGGTCTTTAGTTTAGAGAGTCCCATTTGTCAATTTTTGCTTTTGTTGCAATTGCTTTTGGCATCTTTGTCATGAAATCTTTGCCCATGCCTATGTTCTGAATGGTATTGCCTAGGTTGTCTTCCAGGGTTTTTATAGTATAGTATTGAGTTTTACATTTAAGTATTTAATCCATCTATAGTTAATTTTTGTATATGGTTTAAGGAAGGTGTCCAGTTTCAGTCTTCTGCATATGGCTAGCCAATTATCCTAGTTCTATTTATTGAATAGGGAATTCTTTCCTCATTGCTTGTTTATGTCAGGTTTTTCAAAGATCAGATAGTTGTAGGTGTGTGGTCTTATTTCTGTGTTCTCTATTCTTCCATTGGTCTATGTGTCTGTTCTTGTGGAGTACCATGCTGTTGTGGTTACCTATACCTTTAGTATAGTTTGAAGTCAGGTAGTGTGCTGCCTTGAGCTTACGATGCTCTTTTTGCTTAGGATTGCCTTGGTTATTCAGGCTCTTTTTGGTTCCATTTGAATTTTAAAATAGTTTTTTTAGTTCTATAAAGAACCTCAATGGTAGTTTAATAGGAATAGCATTGAATCTATAAATTGCCTTGTGCAGTATAGCCATTTTAATGATATTGATTCTTCTTATCTGTGAGAATGGACTATTTTCATTTGTTTGTGTCGTCTCTGATTTCTTTGGGCAGTGTTTTATAGTTCTCCTTGTAGAAATCTTTTACCTCCCTAGTTAGCTACATTCCCAGGTATTCCTAGCTATATTGCTAGCTATATTCCTAGGTATTCTTTTTGTGGCAGTTGGGAATAGGGTATGTTCCTGATTTGGCTATTAGCTTGGAGCACATTCTTCTACACCTGACATTTTTATGATTAGCATTTCTTAAAATTGGTGTGTGTGTGTGTGTGTGTGTGTGTGTGTGTGTTTGTGTGTGTGTGTGTGTGTTGTACATATAGCTAGAGTTGCAGATTTATCATCTTAATAAACTTTTTTGAGCATTTACTGTAGGCTAAGTGCTATGCCAAGGATACAAATGTGAAACATGATAAAATCCTAGTGGTCATAGTATGATGGGAAGAATGTACATGTGATATTAGTATAATTTTTAAAAGTGTGGTAAATGCACAGGATATTGAGAGGAGGTCATATTTTACCTGGGAACTTGAGGGACTTGAAGCAAGGGAGAGAGAATGGGAATAGTGGAAAAAAATATGTGCCATTTGAAGATCAGTGAATTGTTCCATGTGACAGGGATGGATCTGATTGTGTCACTTACATGCACTAGACTTTTAAAGATAACTACAGACTTATATTCAAAGAAGACTGGGAATGATGGCTCATGCCTATAATCTCAGCACTTTGGGAAGCTGAGGCAGGAGGATCACTTGAGGCCAGAAATTTGAGACCAGCCCAGGGAACATAGCAAGACCCAATCTCTATTTTATTAAAACTATTTTTAAATAGAGAAAAATAGAAAAGAAATTATAAAAAGAGATGCTGTGTATCTTTCACATATTTTCCCCCAATGGTAACATCTTTCATAACTATAGTACAGTATCACAATGAAGACATTGAGTTTCATCTAAATTTATTTGTTGTTTTTCTCTCTGGAACATCTGTCCAATGCTAAAAGTGGGGAGTTGAAGTCTCTAGCTATTATTGCATTGCGGCCTATATCTCTCTTAAGCTCTAATGATATTTCCTTTATATATCAGAGTGCCCCAGTGTTGGGTACATATATATTTAAAATTGTTATATCCTCTTACTGAATTGACCTCCTTATCATTATATAGTGACTTTCTTTGTTTCTTCTTAGACTTTTTGTCTTGAGATCTGTTTTATCTGATGTAAGTGTAGCTACTCCTGCTTTTTTGTTTGTTTCCATTAACATGGAACATATTTTTCCATCCCTTTATTTTTAGTTTGCATGTGTCTGTATAGGTGAATTGTGTTTCTTGTAGGCACCATATCAATGGATCTGTTCTTTTATCCATTCAGCCACTTTATCTTTTCATTGGAGAGTTTAGCCCATTTACATTCAGTGTTATTATTGGTAAGTAAGGACGTCAGCCATTTTGTTGTTGTTGTCTGGTTGTTTTGTGGTGGTCTCTTCTTTCCTTCCTTCCTTCCTGTTTCCCTTTAGTGAATGTGATTTTCTCTGTTGTGACATAGTTTCTTGCTTTTTATTTTTTGTATATCCATTGTATGTTTTTTGGTTTGAGGTTACCATGAGGCTGACAAAAACTATCTTATAACCTATTATTTTAATCTGATAAGAATGTAACACTGCATAAACATACAAGCAAAAAGAAAACTAATAAAAATTCTGTACTTTAACTTTGTTCCCCAACTTTTAAATGTTTTGCTGTTTCTGTTTATATCTTATTGTACTGTCTATGTCCTGAAAAGTTGTTGTAGTTATTAATTTTGATTGGTTCATTGTTTAGTCTTTCTACTTAGGATAAAGGTAGATTATACATCACCATTACAGTGTTATAATATTCTGTGTTTTTCTGTTTACTTACCATTACCTGTGTGTTTTGTACCTTCAGGTGATTACTTATTGCTAATTATTGTTCTTTTCTTTCTGATTGAATTACTCCCTTTAGCATTTCCTGTAGGACGTCTTGTGTTGATGAAATCTCTCAGCTTTTCTTTGTCTGGGAAAGTTTTTATTTCTCCTTCATATTTGAAGGATATTTTTCTTGGATATATTATACTAGGGTAAAAGTTTTTTTCCTTCAGTACTTGAAATATTAGGTTGGTACAAAAGTTATTGCAGTTTTTGCCATTACTTTTAATAAGTCATGCCACTCTCTCCTGGCATATAATGTTTCTGCTGAAAAGTCTGCTGCTGGATGTATTGGAGCTCCAGTATATACTGTTTATTTTTCTTGCTGCTTTTTGGTTCCTTTGTTTATCTTTGACCTTTGGAATTTTGATTATTAAATGCCATGAGATTGTCTTCTTTGGGTTAAATCTGCTTGGTGTTCTATAACCTTCTTATATTTGATATTAATATCTTTCTCTAGGTTTGGGAAATTATCTTTTATTATCCCTCTGAATAAACTTTCTACCCCTGTCTCTTTTCTACCTCCTCTTTAAGATCAATAACTCTTAGATTTCGCCTTTTGAGGCTGTTTTCTAGATCACATAGGCATGCTTTATTGTTTTTTATTTTTATTTTTGTCTCCTCTGACTGTGTATTTTCAAATAGGCTGTCTTCAAGCTCACTAATTCTTTCTTCTTCTTGATCAATTATGCTATTAAGACTCTGATGCAGTCTTCAGTATGCCAGTTGCAGTTTTCAGCTACAGAATTGCTGCTTGATTCTGTTTAACAATTTAAATCTCTTTGTTACATTTATATGATAGAATACTGAATTTCTTCTCTGCATTATCTTGAATCTCTTTGAGTTTTCTTAACAGCTATTTTGAATTCTCTGTCTGAAAGGTCACATATCTCTGTTTCTCCAGGATTGGCCCCTGTTGCCGCCTTATTCTATTCATCTGGTGAGGTTGCTTTTTCCTGGATGATGCTGAGCTAGTAGATATTCTTCAGTGACTGGGCATTGAAGAGTTAGTCCATCCTCATGCTGCTAATAAAGACATACCCAAGACTGGGTAATACATAAAGAAAAGAGGTTTATTGGAATCACAGTTCCACATAACTGGGAAGACCTCAAAATCATGGCAGAAGACAAAGACAAAGGGATGTCTTACATGGCAGCAGGCAAGAGAGCTTATGCAGGGGAACTCCCATTATAAAAATCAGATCTCAAGAGACTTTTCCCTACCAGGAGATCAGCATGGGAAAGACCCCACCCCAATGATTCAATTATCTCCCACTGAGTCCCTCCCATGACACATGGGAATGATTACAATTCAATGTAAGATTTGGGTGGGGACACAAAGCCAAATCATATCATTCTGCCTCTGGCCCCTTCCAAATCTAATGTTCCTTTCACATTTCAAAACACAATCATGCCTTCTCAACAGTCCCACAAAGTTTTAACTCACTTCAGCATTAACTCCGAAGTTCACTGTCCCAAGTCTCATCTGAGAAAAGGCAAGTCCCTTCTGCCTATGAGCCTGTAAAATAAAAAGTAAGTCAGTTACTTCCTAGATACAATGGGGTACAAGCATGGGGTAAATACACTTATTCTGAATGGGAGACATTGGCCAAAACAAAAGGGCTACAGGCCCCATGCAAGTCCAAAATCCAGCAGGACAGCCAAATCTTAAAGCTCTGACATGATCTCCTTTGATTCTATGTCTTACATCAAGGTCCTGCTGATGTGAGAGGTGGGTTCCCATGGTCTTGGGCAGCTCTGACCCTGTGGCTTTTCAGGGTATAGCCTCCCTCCTGGCTGCTTTCATGGGCTGGCATTGAGTGCATGCATCTTTTCCAGATACATTGTGCAAGCTATTGGTGGATCTACCATTCTAGGGCCTGGAATATGGTGATGCTCTTCTCCCAGCCCTACTAGGCAGTGCCCCAGTAGGGACTCTGTGGGGGCTCCAACACCACATTTTCCTTCTGCACTGCCCTAATAAAGGTTCTCCATGAGGGCCCTGCCCCTGTAGCAAACTTCTGTCTGAACATCTAGGCATTTTCATACATCGTCTGAAATCTAGGAAGAATTTCTCAAACCTCAATTCTTGACTTCTGTGGACCTGCAGGCTCAACACCATGTGGAAGCTGCCAAGGCTTGGGGCTTGCACCCTCTGAAGCCATGGCCCAAGCTGTGCCTTGGCCCCTTTTAGCCATGACTGGAGCGGCAGGAACACAGGGCACCAAGTCACTAAGCTGCACACAGCAGGGGGGCCTTGGGCCCCAGCCCACAGAAACATTTTTTTCCCTAGGTCTCTAGGCCTGTGATGGGAGGGGCTGCCATGAAGATCTCTGACATGCCTTGGAGACATTTTCCCCATTGTCTTGGTGATTAACATTTGGCTCATCGTTATTTATTTCTCCCCAGAAAATGGATTTTCTTTTCTATTGCAGCGTATTTTCCAAACTTTTCCAAAATATAGGCTGAAAATTTTCCAAACTTTTATACTCTGCTTCCTCTTGAATGCTTTGCTGCTTAAATTTTTTCCCCCAATACCCTAAATCATCTCTGTCAAATTAAAGTTCTACAGATCTCTAGGGCAGGGACAAAATGCCACCAGTCTCTTTGCTAAAACATAGCAAGAGTCACCTTTGCTCCAGTTCCCAACAGATTCCTCATCTCCATCTGAGACCACCTCAAACTGAGTCCATATCACTATCACCATTTTGGTCAAAACCATTCAACAAGTCTCTAGGAAGTTCCAAACTTTGCCACGTCTTCCTATCTGATTCTGAGCCCTCCAAACTGTTCCAACCTCTGCCTGTTACCCAGTTCCAAAGTTGCTTCTACATTTTGAGGTATCTATACAGCAGCACCCCCTCTACTGGTACCAATTTACTGTATTAGTTCATCTCATGCTGCTAATAAAGACGTACCCAAGACTGGGAAATATATATAGGAAAGTGGTTTAATAGACTCACAGTTTCACATGACTGGGGAGGCTTCACAATCATGGCAGAAGACAAAGGAAAAGCAAAGGGATATTTTACATGGCAGCAGGCAAAAGAGCTTGTGCAGGACAACTCTGATTTATGAAACCATCAGATCTTGTGAGACTTATTCACTAACAGGAGAATAGCATGGGAAAGATGTGCCACCATGATTCAGTTACCTCCTGCTAGGTCCCTCACATGATATGTAGGAATTATTATAATTCAAGGTGAGATTTGGGTGGGGACATAGTGCTAGACCATATCAGGTATATATTGTAGTCTTCACTATCTGGGTTTGTTTGTACTCATCCTTCTTGGGAAGGTTTCCAGATATTTGAAAAGATTTGGGTATTGTGATAAGCTGTATCTGCTTTAGGGGACACCCTAAGGTTAGTAATGCTGTTGTTCTCGCAGACTCATAGGGTACCTCCTGGATGGTCTCAGACAACATCTGGGAGAAACCTCTAGATCCCAAGTGGAGACTTCCGTTCTTTTCTCTTACTTTCTCCCAGAGTCTCTCTGTCTCTGTTCTGAGCCACCTAAAGCTGGGAATGGATTAACACAGCACCCCTGTGGCCACCACGACTATGACTGTGCTGGGTCAGACCTGAAGCCAGCACAGCACTGGGTCTTGCCCAAGCCCTGTTGTAAATACTCCCTGGCTATGGAGTGTGTTTGCTCAAGGCGTGGGCTCTACAATCAGCAGGTGGGAAAGCCAGCCAGGCTTGTTTCCTTCCCTTCAGGGTGGTGAGTTCCTGTAGGCCCTGGTTCAGTCCAGAGGTGCCATCCAGGAGTCAGGGACTAGAGTCAAAAACCTTGTAAGTCTACCTGGTGTTCTATTTTACTGTGGCTGAGCTGACACTCAAACCATGACTCACAGTGCTTCCCACTGTTCCGTCCCCTTTCCAAAGGTGGAGAAGCCTTACCCCATAGCCACCATCACCATGGACCATGAGGAGTTCTGCCAGCCATCCTATATCTGATTTATTTGATGAAAGTCTATAAATCTGCCCACTTACTGGTTGACATGCAAATAAGTAATTTTGAATATTTCCAAGTCTGCAAGTAAAGGTTCTGAAATGTGCTATAGAATGACTACAGAGATCAATACATAATACTTTCAGATTCTAAACTAATTATGGACTTTGGATTCTCTTTCACTTTCAATCTGTGTTCATATCAGGAGAGATATCCGTCTTCTTCCTATTTTATTTTTAAAAAATTTTAATTTTTTTTTTAGTGACAAGGTTTCACTCTGTCAGTCAGACTGGAATGCAGTGGCACAGTCATGGCTTATTGCAGCCTGGAACTCCAGAGTTCAAGTGATTCTCTTACCTCAGCTTCCCACGTAGGTAGGACTTACAGGAACATGCCACCATGCTCAGCTAATTTAAAAAATGTTTCTGTAGAGATAGGATCTTACTTGTTGCCCAGGATGGTCTTGAACTCCTGGCCTCAAGCAGTCTTCCCACTGTGGCTTCCCAAAATGCTGGGATTACAGGTATGAGCCATCATGCTTAGTCATTCTTCCTATTTTAAGGGGATGTAATTTTCTGCCAGGCCTTGAAATATGGAATAAAAATTAGTCTTTGGGCTGTGGCATCAAGGGGAATACCTGGTCCAAGAAGCAATTAGCAGCAGGCTCTTACAGCTGGAGTTAACCCTATTTCCAATAAAAAGTTAGCCCACATACTGAATACCATGATATCCATCCAATTAAGTGTGGCCTTGATACTGTGCCAGACATTCTTTTTGCTATGTTTCTGGCAGTAATGTTGGTCTTTGATTTACACAAATTGTTGTAAAATTAATTCTTACCTTCAAATTTAAGGCTTGACAATAAATAATATAAATTATAACCTACTTTAGTAGCATACTTAAGTGTTATAAAAATTATGTTTTAAATGTTAATTTTATTCTACCAGTTTTTATTATAGATAAATGCCCAAGTGCTTTAAAATGATCACAAGTACATTTTATATTTATTTTACTAGAAACTGCAAGTTGTTTTAAAAATTCCTTTATGACAGAAAATTAACAATATCCAGGACTTGAACTCAGATCTGGAACAAGTAAACTTAATTAACATTTATAGAACTCTCCACTTTAAATACACAAAATATACACTCTTATCAGTACCACATCATATCAACTTAGAAGTTTAAACGAAACATTGGTTGGCTCCTTGTTTGCTATTCTCTTCCCTCATTTTCTTTCATGTCTCCATTATTAAGCACAATTATAGGCATACCCATATTTAGACTGCATTCTAGCCTGGGCAATAAAGCAATACCCCCATCCTCTCTCCCTCTTCCTCTTTCCCTTTATTCCTCTTCTTTATTATTTTTCTTCTTATTATTTTTTTTCTTTCTCACTAAAAAATAAAAATAAAAATAAAAAATTCCTTTATGGATAGATTTCTTTTTCTGTTCTTTTTTTTTTTTTTTTTTTTTTTTGAGATGGAGTTTCACTCTTGTCACCCAGGCTAGAGTGCAATGGTGTGATCTAGGCTCACTACAACCTCCACCTCCCAGGTTCAAGAGATTCTCCTGCCTCAGTCTTCTGAGTAGCTGGGATTACAGGTGCCCACCACCACACCCAGCTAATTTTTGTATTTTTAGTTTTCTTGTCAAGCAGGTAATAATTTGAATGTAATTTTACTTATGATTTTTTCCCCCAATGTATATTGCCTTTTTATATGAGTGAATGGGATTGCAGGCAGCTGACATATCATAGAAAAATATTTTTTCAAGGCTAGGCAGTAGACAAAGAAGTAGAAGTTATTAGAAAAGGAGTATAGCAAGACTTAATTGTGAGCACAGCTATTATGTATTTGTAGGCTTTTCATTTTTGAGGCTTATTGTTTAGTTCAATCTTACATTTATTTTTCCAATAAACAGGGCACCAAGATTCTGTGTTACTCATTCAGCCTCAACAAAATATGCTAGTGCTGAACTGAAATTCTGGCACCTCCGTCAAACAAAACCAAGGAAGGACATTGACCCTTTTCCACAAATGGCAACCCTCTTGCCATTGAGACCCAAATCTTGCATTCCACAGATACCTGAGATCCAGGTAGGGTAGACATTCATGCCTTGATATCTACTAAGTTTATAGTAAAATATGTATGCTTGAGTGTTTGTACCTGATAATTTTCATCAAAGCTTTGTTGTGATTGTTGCTAATGTCATGCTGCAACATTTAGGAAATAGGAAACCTTCAGTCTGTTCTCTACCAAGCAGCCAAAGTGAGCCTTTAAAAATATATGCTCATGCCACTCATCTTCTCAAAATTCTCCAGTGGTCTTCTTTTTCACTCAAAATAAAATCCACAGTATTTACACAGTTGTATAAGCCCCTGCTAGCCCTCTGACTTCATTTCCTACCACTCTAATGTACTCCATTCCAACCACACTGGTCTCCTCGCTCTTCTTTGAAGACACAAAGAAAAAACTCCAGGGCTTTGTGCTTGCTGTTTGCCTTGATTAGAGCATTCTTCCTCCAGATATTCACATGGCTTTCCCCCTCACTTCCTTTAGGGTGTCTGCTCAAATACCACTTAATCAGAGAGGCTATTCTTGAGGCGTATTATTTCTATATAAGCACTCTTAGGTAGAATAGCACACACACCCTCCATCACTATCTATACCCTTTGCCCTACTTTATTTTGCCTTACTATATTTGTTACCATGTGATTTATCTGCTTATTTTCTTTTACCTCCTACTAGAATGTAAAGAACTTTTTTTTTAAGTGCATTTCACCAGTGCCTAGAACAGTGCCTGGCACATAATAGTTGCTGAGTAAGTATAAATTGAATGAATGAGTGAGAAGTAGCAATAACTGAAATAGAAGTCATGAGCATTTTTTCGAATGGGGAAAACAGTACAAAAATGTAAGGGGAAAAAGATCAAAAAGAGAAGAATAGTTAACTTTATAGAGGATAAATAAATAACCCTACATTTTGGCATAGAGATACTGTAACTGTAGATACGACCTGTGTTTCAGAAGTAAAGAGCCTTATTAATCATAGCAGCCTGTAAAGGTGTCACATGGTCACTGTTATTGGCCATATAGTCACATACAACCTCTTGAAAGGATTGCTTTATATTCAGGATGTCTTATTTTAAAAGGCAGGATGTATAATACGTTTTTTTTTTTTTTTTTTGAGACAGAGTCTCACTCCTTCACCAAGCTGGAGTGCAGTAGCATGATCTTGGCTCACTGCAACCTCCACCTCCTGGGTTCAGGCAATTCTCCTGCCTCAGCCTCCCGAGTAGTTGGGACTATAGGCGCATGCCGCCACGCCCAGCTAATTTTTGTATTTTTAGTAGAGATGGGGTTTCACCACGTTGGCCAGGATGGTCTTGATCTCTTGACCTCGTGATCCACCCACCTCGGCCTCCCAAAGTGCTGGGATCACAGGCCTGAGCTACTGCACCCGGCTACAGTTTTTAAAGTTTTACTCCTACAAGTAGTGTTTTAGAGCTGGAGGGACCTTAACCCTGTCTGTGGTTTCTTAACCCTGGAAACATTAGAATCACCTGAAGAATTGCTCAGCCATGCCAATGTTTGGGTCCCGCCTTCAGAGATTCTGATTTAACTGATCTGCAATGGGCCAGGATCACTCTGTAAAATCAGGGGATTGGCTGAGAACTGACATTCTCAACCCTTCCTGAACATTAGAGCCACATTTTAGAACCTGCAATTTATTAAGATTCTCAGGTGATTCATATGTGAAAAGCACTGCTTTAAACTGGTAGTTCTCAAGCTTTAGCATACAGAAGAGTCAGCTGAAGAGCTTGTTAAAATAGAGATTCCTGGCCTTCATCCAGAGATCAAAATCCAGTAGTTCTGGGGTGGAACCCAAGGAATCATTTGCATTTCTAAGGAGCTCTCTCCCTGGTGATACTCTTGCTGCTGTTCTGGGGACCACATTTTAAGTTAGTGTCACTTTAGTGCACAAATGTTTCCTCATCTTGGAGCTGTAGTATAGGGAGCATGTCATCTAATAACATAGAAACATTTGTACAGACAACATTATCAAACTGAAAAGAAAGGGGGAAGAAAAAGTAAGTGACGTGGTTAATGAAAGGAACTCGAATAAGAGAACAATGCCAAAGGAGTGCGCAGAGATTAGCTTGTGTGAAAAAGTGGTATAAACATGACTTCTCATCTGTTGTCTTCATCTGACTTCCTGAAAATCATTACATATGCTGTCATTGATGTTTCTAGTTGGACAACTCATTCTGATCTCACTCTCTCTCTCCTTGGCAGAAAATAAGGAATAGAACTCAATTCCATCTTATTTTTCCATTACAGAAATTAAGGTATAACTTACATACAGCAAAATTTACCCTTTTAAAAAGTGTATAGTTCTGTAAATTTGGACAAATGTATACATGGTGTATCCACCATCACAATCATGCTTAGAGCAGTTCCTTTATACCACCCTCCTCGACAATCCTACTGTGACCCTTTCTCAGGTTTTTTTGTTTTGTCTTTGTTTCCCCACCCACCCCCATCAGTTACATTCTGGCTACTTCTAGCTTTCACCTAGGCCAGCAAGCTCAAAAAGTCTAATATAGGCCTTTGTCTATATGATATGTTAATTTTTTTATTTTAAGAAAACTTAACAAAATTATTGTGGTAGAAAACATAACATTTTCCGTCTTAATCATTTTTAAATGTATGGGTTCAATGGTGTTATATTCACAATGTTGTGAAACAGATCTCTAGAATTTTTCATCTTGCAAATCTGTCTCTGCCCATTAAAGACCAGCTTTCCTTTTTCCCATCCCCACAGCCCCTTGTAACCTCCACTCTACTTTCTGTTTCTATAAATTTGGCTACTTTTGTATTATATACTTTAAATAATAAGCTCAGCCTCCTGTGGTGACTCTCATTTATTAAGTGTTGTTTAATATCATGCTGTGTTCTGAATTACTAAAACAGATTGTAAGCCCTTATATACGGGAAGTTATATGTAGAATATACTTGTTATTAATTTTCTTTATAGAATTCTTAAAAACATATTAGTAGTTACTACATAGAGTATATGTAAGGTTTTATTGTTTGTTCTGGATAATAAAACATTATAAGTATATTCCTTACTTTCTTGCAATATATACAATATTCTAATGGAACTTGACATATTAGAAAAGTATGTTTTTGAAATTATAAAAATAATAAAACTACTGTAAATTTGGAAACTGGAGAAGAGACAAATCACTTCTGATCTCATCTACTTCCAGACAACTACTAACTTCTTTCCTTTTAGGCTTCTTCTGTGAACTTTTTTTGTTTTACTGTGCTTAGACTTTTGTTCCTGATTATTTCTTTTATCATGAGGCTTTTTCCACGTTTGTCATCATTTTTGTCACTACTACTTTTAAGTATTACATAATGTCACATTTATGTATATCCCATTCTCCATTTTGACATTTAGTTGTTTATACTTTTTTAAATCCATGCATCTCATATTCTGGAGTTAAATTGTTAACTTTTACTGTAAATAACTCTTTAAGAATGGGAAAAATAACCGTGAAAAAAAATGCCCCAAAATGGAAGGAAATAATGCTGTTAAGCTATAGAGCCCTTCTTATGTAGACCAGGGCATGGTTTCGTTTCCCTGTCCTGTGATTGGTAACACTGCCACCTGCCCCTCCCTCACCACACATACATACATCTAGCTCTAATACCTATTCAGTTATAGAATAAAGAATCATTTCTGCAACATTCTTTCTCCAGGAAAGAGTCTTCTTTCACAGTGATTCAAGTAAGGATATATAAGCCTTCAGCTCTTCCCTTTTTACAGTCTAAATTGCTGTTCGATTCCACTTTGCTGGTTGCATAAAAGTAGGAGTTGGAGAAGGATAAAATTTCTATTTTGATGAGAAGCATTGTAGGAGGCAGAGTGAAAGAAAAAGTCCTCTAGTGATCAGAACAAATTTGAGGTATAGGTGCAGAGCTGCGCTTTTTTTCTCTCTCATATTTTCATTTTGCTCGTTGTTTTACCATCTTTTAGAAAGAAGAATTGAGCTTATCACAACCTCCTAAATCACCCAAGAAATCACCTGGAGTAAATACAGCAACTCAAAAGCCTTGGAAGAGGGAGCTTTTGTATCCAGGTTCTTCTAAGTATGTGATTGAGAAAGGGTAGGTGCAGCTTTTTGTGTGTCAAGCGCTTTTCTGCAATACTAAGATTTTTAGAGAATTTAAAAACTAAACAGGAATTAAAAACTAGTACTTTGATATTTGTATTTGGGTTCTTAATATTTCAGTGATGCATATTAGAGGCTTATTCTTTGTACGAATACTGTAAATTAGGAGTAGAGTTCCAGATATTAGTAACTTTAGAGATGATGCCTCTGATCTCTAGCTTCCCAAGACTTCTCTGAGAAGATTGCCCTCTAATCCTTTTTTGGCTCTATTCAATAATTCAACATTTCTCAGATTTGAGAACTCATAAGACTCTCAAGAATATTATCATTGTTACTGGCCAGACATGGTGGCTCAGGGCTGTAACCCCAGCTTTGTGGGAGGCCAAGGCAGGTGGATTGCTTCAGTCTAGGAGCTTGAGACCAGCCTAGGTAACATAGTGAGATTCTGTCTCTACAAACAAACAAACAAACAAACAGAATTAGCTGGGTATGGAGGCACGTATCTGTAGTACCAGCTACTTGGGAGGTTGAGGCACAAGAATCACTTGAACCCAGGAAGCAGAAGTTATAGTAAGTCAAGATCATCCCACTGCACACCAGCCTAGGTGAGAGAGTGAGACTCCATCTCAAAAAACAACAACAACAACAACAACAACAACAACAACAACAACAAACGTATGAAGGCTTTATCAGTGTCTTTGACTCTCATTATAAGCAAACTCAGGAAAATGCAGCCTCAAATGCCAAAGTCACCTCTGTGAATTCTTATCCTCTGTGTTTTCACTCAGCTATTCTTGATTACATTGTTAGCACTCAGATACCTTTAAGCAGATTTATTTTTGTAAGTTTTTTCAGCTTATCTAGTTGCCTTCTATGTGAGGTCAATCCAAATCACCTTCTCTACCATTTCCAAAAGTAACAGTTAATGAACTTTTGTGACATTGAAACTTTGCTTGCATTGTATCAATTAATTCTTTTTTTTAATTGCAACACTGTTCTGAAGGCACATGTATCTGTTAATTCTTACTGCATCCCTGTGAAGAAAGCATTATCTTCCCTTTTCAAGTGATAAAACAAGTAAAAGGACATATGGGCCTGAGTTGACAGAAAAGTTGAATTTTGAAACCTACATGCCGTTATGGCTAGAGTATAGAGTATTAGAGTAAAAAAGCAGGAGATAAGCTGAAAAGGTAAGTAAGGTTCAGAACGTGAAATTTCTTATCTTTCACATTAGGGAATCTGGAGATTATTCTCCATGAATTTAAGAACAACTGGAGAGTTTTTCGTGTGTCATTACTGAAATTGTTTTATTCTTAAAAATTAGAAATATAAATATAGCTTAAAAATGGTGGCATGCTATACACTTATTTTATGTCATCGTTTTATTTTTTTATTAAAATATCTTAGTTTTTTCCATAGCTGTGATTGTACTATAGCAATAGATATACCATAATCTATTTTGATTCTTATTCTTGTCATCTTGCCTTCTCCTATGTCTGCTTCTTTTGCTTTATACCATACTTAGTATTTGTACTCTATTGATGGATGTGACATTGTTTCTAATTTTTTCTTTTACGAACTATGTTATAGTGGATATTCTTATACATTGTTATATTTCATACACACACACACACACACACACATACTCATATATATATTCCCATAAAGAAAGCATTGTCTTCATTTTTCTTTTTTTTTTTTTTTTTTTTTTTTTTTTAGCATTCATGATAGGACATTTATTCTTTTCACTCTGCATGATCAACACAGTGTTGGGTATAGTGCTCCACGTATGATGGCTTCTTGCAACACCTGCTATAAAAATTGGATTTCTTTTGACCATACTGGGCTGTATTAATTTACATTCCCACCAACAGGGTATATGAGTTCCTCTTTCTCCACGTCCTTGCCAGCATTTGTTTTTTTTTTTTTTTTTTTTTTTACTTTTTTTTTTTTAATTGCATTTTAGGTTTTGGGGTACATGTGATGAACATGCAAGATTGTTGCATAGGTACACACTTGGCAGTGTAGTTTGCTGCCTTCCGTCCCCACACCTGTATCTGTCATTTCTCCCCATGCTATCTCTTCCCAGCTCCCCACCCCCCGCCCCTCCCCCATTTCCCCCCAACGGACCCCAGTGTGTAGTGCTCCCCTCCCTGTGTCCATGTGTTCTCATTGTTCAACACCCACCTATGAGTGAGAATATACGGTGTTTGATTTTCTGCTCTGTGTCAGTTTGCTGAGAATGATGGTTTCCAGGTTCATCCATGTCCCTACAAAGGACGTGAACTCATCGTTTTTGATGGCTGCGTAATATTCCATGGTGTATATGTACCACATTTTCCCTATCCAGTCTATCATCGTTGGGCATTTGGGTTGGTTCCAGGTCTTTGCTATTGTAAACAGTGCTGCAATGAACATTCGTGTGCATGTGTCCTTGTAGTAGAATGATTTATAATCCTTTGGATATATACCCAGTAATGGGATTGCTGGGTCAAATGGGATTTCTATTTTTAGGTCCTTGAGGAATCGCCACACTGTCTTCCACAATGGTTGAATTAATTTACATTCCCACCAACAGTGTAAAAGTGTTCCTATTTCTCCACATCCTCTCCAGCATCTGTTGTTTCCCGATTTTTTAATGATCGCCATTCTAATTGGTGTGAGATGATATCTCAGTGTGGTTTTGATTTGCATTTCTCTGATGACCAGTGATGATGAGCATTTTTTCATAGGTTTGTTGGCCTCCTGTATGTCTTCTTTTGTAAAGTATCTGTTCATATCCTTCACCCATTTTTGAATAGGCTTGTTGTCTTCATTTTTCAGGTGAGAAAACAAGTGGAAAGACAGATAGGCATGAGTTCAGAGGAAAGTTGAATTATTCAACATTAATTCAACAATTAATATTTGTTCAACATATATATCATATATATGATAAATTCCTAAAAGTAGAATTTTTGAGTCAAAGTTCACTTGCTTTTTAAATTTTGCTAGATTATATCAAATTGTCTTTCATAGGAGTTGTAACAACTTATACTTCCTTCAGCATGTATAAGAGTACCTTTTTTTAACCATTCCTTCACCAACATAGTGTGCATTACCCTTGCTAAGCAGATAATTTTTAATACAGTATTTCTTATTTTGACTGAAGTTGAACATTTTAAAATATGTTTAAGAACTATTTCTACATTATTTTCTGTGAACTTGTTATTCTTGGAGGAAAAGCAGGATTGAAGGAGGCAGATAATTTTAATTTGTGGTGCTGCCTAGGTAAATGTTCCAGTGTGTAGTACAGTGTCTGGCACATAGTATGTGTTCAATTAATATTTGTTGAATGAAGGAATATAAAGCCTGAGGTACTTTTTTTTTTTTTTTTGAGATAGCATCTCACTCTCTTGCCCAGTCTGGAGTGTTATGGCATGTAGCCTTGAACTCCTGGCTCAAGTGATTCTCTCACCTCAGCCTCCCAAGTAGCTAGGACTACAGGTGTGTGTCACCATGCCTGGCTAATTTTTTTTTTTTTTTTTTTTTTTTTGTAGAGATGTGGTTTCCACTATGTTGCCCAGGCTGGTCTTGAACTCCTGGCCTTACGCAATCCTGCCACCCACCAAAGTGCTGGGATTATGGGCATGAGCCACCAAGCCCAGACAATACTCCAGGGTTGAGATGAAACTATATTGGGTTTCAGTTTCTCTACATCAAAATTTTTTGTGTATTGACAATGTGAATTTTATCACAATAAAAAATTTAAAACTACATTAAAATATACATTGGGATATACATATTCAAAACAGTTGAAATATAGATTTGGAGCCCAGGAGAGAGATCAGTTACAAGTAGAAAATTGGCCAGGCACAGTGGCTCAAGCCTGTAATCCCAGCACTTTGGGAGGCCGAGGCAGGTGGATCACGAGGTCAAGAGATTGAGACCATCCTGGTCAACATGGTGAAACCCCGTCTCTACTAAAAATACAAAAAAATTAGCTGGGCATGGTGGCACGTGCCTGTAATCCCAGCTACTCAGGAGGCTGAGGCAGGAGAATTGCCTGAACCCAGGAGGCGGAGGTTGCGGTGAGCCGAGATCACATCATTGCATCCGGCCTGGGTAACAAGAGCGAAACTCCGTCTCAAAAAAAAAAAAAAAAGAAAAAGAAAAAGAAAATTGAGGAAGCATTAAGCATTACACTTTAGTGAGTAGTTGAAGCTGTGTTCATAGATGAGATGGTCATGAGAGAGAGAAAGAGCAGTATATAATGAGAACTAAGTTATCAAGGTTTACAGTAAAGGCAGAAAATAAGGAATTAGAAGAGAAGACCAAGAAAGGGTAATCTAAGAGACGGGAGCTGTACAAATAAGGAAAGAGTGCTGTCATTGAAGCCAAGGGAAGGAAGAATTTTAGGTGGGGCATGGTGGCTCATGCCTGTAATCCCAGCACTTTGGGAGGCCAAGGTGGGTGGATCACTTGAGGTCAGGAGTTCGAGACCAGCCTGGTCAACATGGTGAAATTCCGTCTCTACTAAATATACAAAAATGAGCTGGGCATGGTGGCACGTGTCTGTAATCCCAGCTATTCGGGAGGCAGAGGCAGGAGAATACCTTTAACCCAAGAGGCAGAGGTTGCAGTGAGCCCAGATCATGCCACTGTACTCCAGCCTGGGTGACAGAGTGATACTCTCAAAAAAAAAAAAAAAATTGCAGAATGAGTTGGGAAGTATCTCCTCCCCTTCTAATTTGTAAGAATTTGGGAAGAAATGTGTATTGGTTCTTCTTTAAGTATTTGATAGAGTTCACCAGTGAAGCCTTTTGGACCCTGGCCTTTTATTTGTGTGGGGAGATTTCAAATTATTGATTTAGTCTCTACTTGTTATAGGTCTATGCAAGTTTTCTGTCTTTTTGAGTAATTTTTGGCAATTTGTGTCCCTCTAGGAATTTGTTCATTTCATCGGATTACCTAATTTGTTTGCATATAGTTGTTCATAGTATTCCTTCATAATCCTTTTAATTTCTATAAGGTTGGTTTTGAGGTATCCTCTTTTATTCCCGATTTAAGCAATTTGAGTCTTCTCCTTTTCTTGGTTAGTCTAGCTAAAGGGTTTTTGTTGTTTTGTTTTTATTTTTGTTTTTGTTTTTTGAGACAGAGTCTCACTCTGCCCAGGCTGGAGAGCAGTGGCATGATCTTGGCTTACTGCATGCAAGCTCTGCCTCATTAGTTCAAGTGATTCTCCTGCCTCAGCCTCCCAAGTAGCTGGGATTACAGGCACCTGCCACCATGCCTGGCTATTTTTGTGTGTGTGTGTGTGTTTTTAGTAGAGATGTGGTTTCATCATGTTGACTAGGCTGGTCTTGAACTCCTGACTTCCAGTGATCCACTCACCTCGGCCTCCCAAAGTGCTGGGATTACAGGCATGAGCCACCATGCCCAGCCACGAAAGGTTTTTCTTGGTTAGTCTGGCTAAAGGTTTTTGTTTGCATCAGAAAGAGTATTTTTAAGGTGAAGACTTGAATCTGTTGATATGCACAGAATAGAATCCAGAGGAAATGGAGAAGTCGAAGATATATGAGAAAAAAGGAAGTCTCCATATTCAAAGGAGAATAGAGGGACAGGTTCGAGAGCCAAGGGAATGAGATTAACCATGGACAGGAGGTGGGGCACCTCTTCTGGAGACAACATGGAAAGAAGTAAGGATGGGTCCAGGTGGATATGTTTGTTGTTGTTCCTATCAAGAATGCTTTCAGCTGCAAATAACAAAAACCTAACAATGGCTTAGATGAATTGACTTAATTTTTCTCACGTAACAAGAAATCCGATGGTCGGCAATTCCCAGTGTTAGATCAGAAGGATTAGGGCCTTAATCTTTGTGATGCACTTGGCCTTTCCCTCATGATCAGCAGTGCTGCAACTCCTAACATCAGGCCTCCAAGTCAGAAAGGAGGAGGAAGGGTAATTTCCGTTAACCCTTTTCCTTTTGTCAGGAAAGCAAGCTTTCTCAGAATCTCCCCTAGCACAATCCATTTTGTATCTCATTAGTCACATCTGTGTCTCATGGCTATGTCTCTCTGCAAGAGAATCTTAGAAGGTTAATGTTTAGCTTTTTCAGAATCTCAGTGGTACTGTATCCAGAAGCATGCCACTCTGTTACATGAGGGAATGAAAACTGAAGCATGTTTTTTTGTGTGTGAGAAGAACCTGCAAGATAATCTGCTGGTGGATTGCAGTGGAGGCATATTGGCAAGGTAGAATAGGCATGTTTTATGGAGCTAGAAAATAAGGCTTTAGAATAATTGCAGTGTGGATGTGGGAGAGCAAGCTAGATAAAAAAAAATAGAAAATAATGTCCAGAGTCATTAGTCTAACTCCAAAGTCTTCCATTATCGTACCCCAACCAAATCTATATAATTCCATACTCACCTTCATTTATTGCTCACTATTTTCCTATCTAAAGAGCCCCTCTAAAACACACATATGCACCCAGGTATATACACAGAATATATCACCTAACTTTTCAGGAAAAATTTTATTTTTAAATTACTAATACAGGTTGAAGGAATTTCTCATTCTTACCCTCTCAAAGTATTTATTATCCATCCCAGTCATTTGGAATCTGTAATAAGATCTCTTAAATTCATCCAACCAGCAGTTATTTTGGGACCTGTCATTCTGGTATAACTGTGCCTCATTTTCTGAACGACCACTTCAGGGCTAGAAGTGATGCTTATCCTTTTTTTCCTGAGTCACATTGCTCAGAAGTACTCTTAAGATTTGGTGCCATGTATGCCAAAAGTGCTGAAAATTTGTTTGTTGATCAGTTAGTTCTCATCCTTATAATTTTAGATCTCATTCTTATAATTTAGGTCAAATAACATGTCAGAAAGCAGCAAAATCATTCATTTAACATCTTTTATGGACATTTCTGAATGTCTCAAGCCCCAGCTGGATAGAAGATACACTTATACAGAAGAACCTAAGGTGAGTGTTTTGAGGACTGAATAACCTGTTTCTTCATTTAACTGGTCAATATCTCCTGATTTTAGAGAATTTTTATTGATATATCACAATAGTTTTTCTTTACCAAGCAACACATTTGATTTTTTTCCTTGCCAAAGGAGTTTTACACAAATATCTCCCTGTGTTTTCCCTTTGTAGTACTATGGTTCTATATACTGCATTGATTACTTTGTTTAAATACAATCATGTTCTGGTTTGGTTATGATGACACTTCAGACTCAAAATAAGACCCTCTAATATTTTTGTCAAATTTTTAACACTTGAAAGAAAAATAGTATTTGATGTTATGTTTTAGAAGCCTAGAATTTTTAAAGGGCGGGATGTTTCCACAGTACAGCTACCTTCATGATGTGGATTTAATGCACTAGTTCTAGATGAAAACTTCACATTCCCTAAGGATTATACTTTAGGTAGAAACCTTGGGAGTCCCAATGCAGTCTGAACACTTAGCTATAGTTTTACATAACTATTTATTTTATTCTAAGCAAATATTACCCCATTTCTTTTAATTAGGTTTTCTTTTCTTACTAAAATAATGATTTTTTTAGTTTGGTATGCTGATAGTTAAACACAGTAAAAACATTAAATTCTCACTTCAGAATTTGTTTAGCAGGCAGATAGAGAGGTGGAGAGATGGAGAGACAGTAGGACAAAAAGAGAGTGAGAACCTAACTTAAATCCTAAATTTTTCATACCATTATTGTCTTGTTACAGAGAAGTAGTCTATGAGTTCTACAAAACAAATAGCAAAGAGTTAAACTGAAGTAGATGCCCTTTCATATTCTGAAGTCACTCTTGTGCTTGGAGAAATAGCCAGCTTTCTGTGTTTCAAAAATTGTATGAGGATTGCTAGCACTTTTGGCAGAGAAGCTTATAAAAAGCAAAGTTTAATGAGAACTTACACTGCCATTTGCCTTGTGCAGGCCGTGACCTATACAGGCTAAGACTGTCCAAAGGGAGACCCCATAAGAACAGTTAATGAGCAGCACTGAGAGGCTTTGGAGATAGTTCTCATCATAACCCTCTGTAGCTATAATTGCAGCACTTCAAGGCTAAAATAACACTAAATATGTATGAAAGAGGCCACCAACAAGGATTTGGAATACTAAAATGGTCTTACTTTGCCTGAAACATGAAAATAATTGAGGCTGGGAAGTTGCTTCAACATTCAGTTTAAAATCAGATTGGTTTATAGTAGAATATATTCGGTGGCTAGTTGGGCTCCACCAAAGGAATCTTATATGACTCTCAAATGTAAACATACTGCATTAATTATGTATATGGCACAAAAATAAAATAGTCCAGTGGGAAAATGACAGCATGGTAGAATTTATGAAATCCTGTTATGTAATGCCATAAAAAAATTACAATGTTTCTGGGTGGATAATAGACTTCTGTTTTGTTATCTAGGTTAAAACCATGTCAGATGTTGGTGCCTTGGGAGGATTTGACATGGAAAATTTGTTGCAGTCTTTGTATGTGGAAAATAGAGCTGGATTCTTCTTTACTAAATTCTGCGAGCATTCAGGGAACAAGGTGGAAAATAATTATTTAAAATTTAATTTTATAATTTTACTTCATTTAAAAATAAGAGACATTGAAATAGTTCAGTGCTCACATAATTATATTTGATGTTAAAATTCCCATCTATAAGAAAATGTATATTTAATATTTAGTAAATATTTAAGCATGTCAATTATAATTCTCTTTGGTTCATCCTACAATGACAAATTACAATGAATAGTGGCAAAATTATTTCCAGTTGGTTTTTCAAAATTAAAAAAAAAACTAGTCTTACTTTTGTTCAAATGAAAAGTATTGGCCAGGCACAGTGGCTCACACCTGTAATCCCAACACTTTGGGAGCCAAAGGTGGGTGGATCAGTTAAGGTCAGGAGTTCAAGATCAACCTGGCTGACATGGTGAGACCCCATCTCTACTAAAAATACAAAAATTAGTTGGGCATGGTGGTATGTGCCTATAATCCCAGCTACTCGGGAATCTGAGGCGGGAGAATTGCTTGAGCCTGAGAGGCTGAGGTTGCAGTGAACCGAGATCATGCTGCTGCACTCTAGTCTGGGCGAGAGAGGAGTATTTAACTGGTTCAATTACTAGAGTAATGTCTGGTTCTGCTGTAATAGACATTTGCCCATATATATATCAAAATATTTTAACATTTTGGTTTCATGCCAGAAATATGTGGTTAATTTTTAACTGTTAACTAGAATACTTACTATTTTAATGACTAATTATGTGAGAGACATACATGCAAAAATATAATGTTCCAGTAACAATATCAATAAATATTTTGTGTATTGCCAGTTTGTTGTGGAAGATTAAAACCATCTTAAATTGAACCTGATTTGTGGTAACAGCAAGGCGCTAACCAATTATTTATATTTGAAATTAGAACTTTGTAAGAGCTTTAATAATTGGGTGGTAATAATTGATGTTACTTTTTCCATCTGTAGTTGTGGAAGAACAGTGTGTACTTTTGGTTTGACCTGCAGGCTTATCATCAGCTTTTCTACCAGGAAACACTTCAGCCTTTTAAAGTATGCAAGCAAGCACAAGTACGTAGTAAATATTATTGGTTCAATGTAAAGCACTGAGTACAAAGAAAAATGAAAATTGTGTCCAGTCTCAAACAAGAGAAATCTGGGATTCCAGGCAAAAAGGCAGCAGTTGAATTGTTGCCATGGGATTACTTTATTTAAATGTCAGCAGAATATTGTTTTGTAATATGATTTATGAGTTTTCAGTTTTATCTCTTTTATTTGCTTTGTTTTATTTTCTCTTTTCTGCCAACCACTTGTTCTTCTAATAAACATCTCTCTCTTTTTTTTTTTTTCTAATTTATACCCTTTTGTTTTGGTTGTGAGTGATTTCAAAGAAAACCCTGAGAATGGATGTGTAATAAATTATTAAAGTGATTGGGAGCAGGGACATTGACCAATGTTGCTCTCTGAGCTTCCTGCAGTTATCAGCTGTTGGACATACTAGGCTATTGACTTTGTATGAGCAGGAAAATATGTTGACTGACTATGCCGTGCAAGCCTCATGTAGTTGTTCAGGCTTCTGTTCTACATGCCATAGGAGACAGATACTCAGGGAGTAGAGGAAAGAGTGTTTCCAGACCACCCTGAAGCAAAATAGATAAGGAAAGAAAAAAAAAAAAAGAACAAAGGGGGAAGAACAGAGGATTCTTTGCAAAAGGAAACAGAGAGAATAGCCTCTTTTGTAAGGAGGAAGGAAAGGGATCAGACTTGTGACTCAAGCTGACTTATTTTCGCAATTTTTTATTCTTAGGCTCTTCTGATCTTTTATGGAGACAGGTCTCCAAGCCTAGAAAAGTGCTAATCACTTCTATATCTGTTCACCACTTAAGTGATTCAGTATAACTGCATTTCAGAGGACCTCCCCCAAAACAATGCTAAGGAAACTAGCTTCATCATTTTATTATCTTATAATCTTATTTGATGTATCATAGTGTACTGCTGGATGTTCATTGCTACCTCCCCCATCCTGACTCTGGCATTAATAACTATGCTTTTTAAATCTGCTTACAGAGCTTTGTACTTTTCAATGTGAGAATAAGGGCTTCAGCTCCTACATAGCCCATATCTGTCTCCATGAAATCATGAAATTAAATCTCTAATTTACTAGCACCATTTCTGAGACCACACAGTTGACTGTTCTGCTTGTTAATCCTTTACCTGTAATTCTGTATTTATCCTCCTCCTTCTAACCTGTTGCCCCTGTCTGCTCAAGTACAATGCATTATTTTTGTGTTTTCACTACTACAAAGAGTATTCCTCCAAAAATCTTCAGCTGTCCAATTAAGTGAGGTTTTTTTCTTAATAATTATCCTATTTCCATGAGCTTGTAAAAGAAGAAATTCTATTTGAGCTTGATTGACTTGTTAATTATTAGTAATAAGTGATTGTAACACAACACAGTGTTGGTTACTTGAAGGTGAAATATTCTGTTTTGGGGATTTTCAAGATCTATAAGGTTTTTATCTTTTTCTAGCTTCTTTTTTGGATTAAAGCAGGGTGAGAGGAAAACAATGGAGACATTTGCTTTTAGAAATGAAGAAAGAGAAATAAAATAAGCAAATCTATGTTTTGTTTTGTTTTGTTTACAGACTTGCTCTTTGCATCTATACTTATTTTACTTTGTCTTACTTTTGTGTTTATATTCTTAGAGACAGGATCTTGCTTTGTCACCCAGGCTCGAGTGCAGTGGAGGGATCATAGCTCACTGCAGGCTCGAACTCCTGAGCTCAAGTGATCCTGCTGCCTCAGCCTGTCTAAGTGCTGGGATTACAGGCATGAGCCACCAAACCCAACTTACTTTATTTTTTTGGTTAGAGAAGCAGTTGTCTAAATTGGTTTAGGTTTTGATTATCCCAAGTTTCTGTGACTTCAGATATTGCCTGTAATACTGCTGTAATACTATAATCCTAGAGATGCATTTCATGGTATGAAATGCTGTTTATTTCTTTATAATAAATATATGGCTCTTTTCAGGGGTAAATTTACAATTTAGATATTTGGATTGATAATGCCAATGGCAGAATACAGTAAGCTGGACTATGTTAAAATTGCTCTGGGCTAGGCATGGTGGTTCATGCCTGTACTCCCAGTACTTTGGCAGGCCAGGGCAGGAGGATCACTTGACCCCAGGAGTTCAAGGCCAGCCTGGACAACAAAATGAGACTGCATCTCTATTTTTAAAAAATTGAAAAATTAGCCAGGCATCATGATGTGCACCTGTAGTCCCAGGAACTGGAGAGACTGAGGTGGGATGATCACTTGGGCCCAGGAGTTCAAGGCTGCAGTAAGCTATGACTGCGCCACCACACTCCAGTCTGAGTGGCAAAACAAGACCCTGACTCAAAATAAATAAATAAATAAAGTTTCTATGAACTTGATTTTATATGGTTTTCAAACATCTGCCAAGTTGTGTGCTAGGAGACTGAAATTTGATTTCAAGAGACTTACGTGACTTTCTATATATATATATACTGAAGTTGTATTGCCCCATGTAATGTTGCAGAAATATCTTTATTCAGACTAGATGGGGAAGGGTATGTCAGTAACAGTGATTAGCATGACTACATGACAGAGTCTGAGAGCTTGAAGTATTGACTTGGGAAGACAATACCCTGAAGATCTTCAATACCCTAAAGATTTCACCACATGGCTTCAAGATATAATGGTACTGTAGAGATATCTTTGACCCTAGCAACAGCTTGCCATGGAACCATATATCACTGCTAAGATTTGCAGACTAGATTGTTACCACAGATAGTTCTACAGTTTTTTTTTGACAGTACATACTTGTTTCAGTGAGAAAGCACTACTAGAGAATGAAACAGACCTGGGGACCACTATCTTTTCTTTCCTTCTTTCTTTTTTTTTTTTTTTTTTTTGAGACGGAGTTTTGTTCTTTGTTGCCCAGGCTGGAGTGCAATGTTGTGATCTCAGCTCACTGCAAACTCCGCCTCCCAGGTTCAAGTGATTCTCCTGTCTCAGCCTCCTGACTAGCTGGGGGTTTTTAGAATTTTTTTTCCTCATTTTAAAATTTATTTCTTTAAAAATTTTTTATTTTACTCTAAGTCCTGGGATACATGTGCAGAATATGCAGGTTTGTTAAATAGGTATACACGTGCTACGATTTGTTTTTTGATGTCTCTAATAATTTTAAACATGAGTTATAGTTTGTAGCTGCATTAGTTATCTCTTCTGTCATAACAGTATTATCACAAAATTTGTGGCTTAAAACAACACACATTATTATCTCATAGTTTATGTAGGCAAGGATTCTGGGCACAGCTTTGTTGAGTTCTCTGTAAGGTCTCAGCCAGGGCTGGTGTCTCATTTGGGGCTCGACTGGGGAAGGATCTGCTTCAGTCTTCACATGGTTGTTAGAAATATTCAGTTTCTGGTATCAGAATGGGATTGGGCATCAGAGTAACACACTGTTAGACTGATGGCCTCAGATTTTTGTTGGCAGTCAGCTAATGGCCACCCTCAGTTCTGTGCCACGTGGCCCTGTCCATATGGCAGCTCACAGTGTGGCAGCTTGCTTCTCTAAGCCAGAAAAGGGGAGAGTTCCTTAGCAAGACAGGCATTGCCATCTTATATAGTATCCACATACATGTAATCACATACAAATCATCACCATTGCTATATTCTCTTGATTAGAAGCAGCCACATGTTATGCCCACACTTGGTAGGAGAGGATTACGGAAGGGTATGAATACTAGGAAATACCGTTTTCATGGGGGCCACCCTAGAGTCTGGCTGCTATGGTATTCAATAATTCTGTGATTTGTAGTTCTTGGAAGAACTAATTCTGCTATTTATTAGTTCTGCTGACATGGTGGATTCTTTCCTGGTGTGTTTTGTAATTTTGAATTATGAGCTCTTTAGTGGGGTTTTTTATCTATGCTGTTTCTGGTAGGCACATTTTGTAATCATTTCCAACATAAGAAATTAGCCAAGTATAAACTTGAACATGAAGCCCACATAATGCTAAACTCATGATACTGAATTCTCAGGAGATATGTTGTTTTCTTTTTCAAAGAGCCTAGGCCAATAGAAGCAAAGCTTTTTTTTTTTTTTTTTTTTTTTTTTTTTTTTTTCTCTCTCTTAGGTTTGTCAGGTATAAAGAAGCTTGCTTTTCTGGTGCTTACCATGGGTATTAAATAAGGGAACGTGTGACTGCTTCTTGCAGAGGCTTCCTTTTTTGGTATCTTGGCAATCTAAATTACTTGAAAACCCTTCGTCTGAAAAATACCTAGAAATGCTGGCTAAAATATAACAAATGTGCTTTTAAGTGCATGGCTGAGATAGTAAGGGACATCACCAGGGACCATGGTTAAGAAGTGAACTGAAAACCAGAGTGATAAGCATGAGCTGACAATGGGACTGTCATGGGTAAACTGAGAGTGTAGGTTGTAAGAGCTACAAGGCACAGATAAGATGCTGGGCTCTCATGAGGTACAAAGTGACACTAATACTCTTCAGATCCACCAAGTTGTAGACAAGGTGAAATGTGGAGTGAAAAAAGACTATATGTATATAAATTCATTTTTAATATATATTTTACAACATCATATACAGGTTTAACTATTTTGTGATATAGTAGAGAGCACTCAATGGAATAAGCAGATATTATTAGGGTCAATATTTAAGGTTCTATCAGTTACTTGGATAATGAGGAAGAAAAATGAGAATTTGAAGAAACTAGGATGGAGGAACAATATAACTTAAATTAAAATATACTACATTGGGCCAGACATAATGGCTCATGCCTGTAATCCCAGCACTTTAGGTGGCCAAGGTGGATGGATCAGCTGAGGTCAGGAGTTCGAGATCAGCATGGCCAACATGGCGAAACCCCATCTCTACTAAAAATACAAAAATTAGCCTGATGTGGTGGTGCATGCCTGTATTCCCTGCTACTTGGAAGGCTGAGACAGGAGAATCACTTGAACCCAGGAGATAGAGGTTGAGCCAAAATCACACCACTGCATTCCATCCTGGGAAACAGAGTGAGACTCCACCTCAAAATGAATAAATAAATAAAATGAAATAAAATATACTACGCTGAATCACAACCTTTTAATAATCTCTTTTATAGCCAGGCATGGTGGCTCATGCCTGTAATCCCAGCACTTTGGGAGACCAAGGTGGGCAGATCACAAGTTCACAAGTTCAAGACCAGCCTGTCCAACATGGTGAAACCCTGTCTCTACTAAAAATACAAAAAAAATTAGCTGGGCATGGTGGCAGATGCTTGTCATCCCAGCTACTTGGGAGGCTGAGGCAGGAGAATCACTTAAACCTGGGAGGTGGAGGTTGCAGTGAGCTGAGATCGGACCGTTGCACTCCAACCTGGGCAATAAGGTGAGACTCCATCTCAAAAAAAAAAAAAAAGAAAAAGGAAAAATGAAAAATTTTGACTCAACCAAACGTCCTGCACCCATTAAAAAAATGAAAAAGATAATCTCTTTTATAATATTCAGTTACTTATTAATGAACATCCACTGAGAAGCCTGCTATGTGCCAAATAATGTTCTGTGAATAGAAAGATGATTAGGACAAAGTTCATGGCTTAGAAGCCTCTCTCTCTAGTGGGGGAAGGAGATAATTATTGAAGTACTACAGTCGTATTTACAACAGATAATCTCTTTCTCTCTCTCTCTCTCTCTCTCTCTCTTTCTCTCTCTCTGTCTGTCTCTCTTTCTCTCTGTCTGTCTCTCTTTCTCTCTTTCTCTCTTTTTTCCCTCAGACAAGGTCATCTTGCTCTGTCACCCAAGCTGGAGAGCAGTGGCTCACAACCACGGCTCACTGCATCCTCAGCCTCCTGGGCTCAAAGCAATCCTCCCACCTTGGTGCCTCCCCATGATTCCCCTAGTAGCTGATACTACAGACACACCACCAGCCCGAGCTAATTTTTTGTAGAGACAGGGTCTCACATGTTGCCCAGGCTTGTCTTGAACTCCTGGACTCAAGCAATCCTCCCACCTCAGCCTCCCAAAGTGTTGGGATTACAGGCATGAGCCACTATGCCAGACCAGGTAATAGCATCTTAACTGATGATGAAGTATATTCTTTCTTTACCAGCAGAAAACAGTTGGTTATTGTTTTGTTTTGCTTTTTAAGTCATCAGCTTCTTTTCACATACCTGTAGGAATGAGGAAACTGTTTCCTTTTTTTTTTTATTATTATTTTTGAACCAAAAGCTACTATGTTTTAGTCTTATGCTTCATAGGCCACCGTCCTATTTTATTCATATTAATAACTTCAGAATCAATTTTACATCTTTCTGGTATTTCAGTGGTGGCCAAATGAAATTTTAACATTTGCAAGTCCTGCTCCTGACATCTCCACCCAATGATAGGACAGCTTGTAAATACTGTGCTATAATGCTCTTGTGAGAGACTCCTGTTACTTCTATTTACACACGTTTCTCTGAAGAAGTCACTTGATGGGTCCCATGACAAATGACTCAGTCCAGACTGCGGTCTACCTAGGGTTTATAGTACTGTTGCCTGTTCACTCTTGTGTTTGCAAAACTTCATAAGAGAAAAAGGAAGAACAAAAGCTGAGTCAGTAAACATCACCAGATCTATATTGCGCATTGATGTTTGTAGGAAGCCCTTAAGTTGTAATGTAATTGTAATGCAGAATTCATTAATGTAGTTATTCAGTAAGTATTTATTGCTATCCTTATCCTTTGCGGCCACAGCTCATTTCAGTTTCCTATTAGGTGATCCGAGACACTGTGTGGATCCAAATAATGTTCATCCTAGGTTTTACATTGCAGCCCTGCCTTAATGTTCTTGGAGTATGTCTATGTATTTGTCCCCTTTGCTCCTGCTTTTATAGTGTACAAACCAGTAAATCAATGTAAACTGAGTAGCAGTTAGACCAGCAATTAGGAGCATACATTTTTTCCTAGCCTAAACATGTTATTGCTATTTCTAAAAACATTTACCAAACACCTACTCTACCCTCAGGTGTGACTGGTGCTGGGAACACCTTGGTGAACAAAGCACAGGTGCAGCTACCCCCACGGCATTCTTTCTCTCAAGGGTCAAGAATGCGCTTTCTTTTGCCTACTTTTCCAGAGAACCCTAGAAAGACTGAGAAAGCAAAAAAAAAAAAAAAAAAAAAAACCAGAGACCATGTAGCTCCTTCCCTATAAAATTTGCATTGTTCTTACAATGGTTTCCAATGAAGTCTGAGGTAACACTCCAAACCTTGGGTGTAACCACAAATTCCTTTGAAAAAACTTTATGGCATAAGAGGGGCAGTGTTGAAGATTTTTCTCTGATAATCAGCTTTATTTTTCCTTTGCTCACTGTCATCCATTACCTTAATTGTTTAGCTCCTCTCTTTCCTTGGCATTTACAGGACCTAAATACTTCGGGGTGGTCCTGACATTTTCATTACAGTGTCACCAAGTTCTCCTTCTCTAGGCTGATGGTGTATTTTCAGGTGCACTAAAAGAGCTCATTATTTCTCTACTCAGCAGCAGCATTAAGAATCATGCTCTGTTTTTTAAAAGATGAATGGGCACGAGTGAGGGGTGAGATTGGCTGGTGATTGAATGTGGAAAATCATGTACTTCTTTATAGCTTTATGGTAAATTTTGGTGTCTTCACAATTAGGTTGTTTCTGGAGTGCCGGGCAATTACTATTCAGGCTTTGTTACATTGTTTGTTTTTGTTACCAGAGAGATGGTGTCCTAATTAGCCGTCAGGCTTGGATTCCTGAACCCTGTGAATCACTGAGCACAGAATCAGCAGGGTTCTCGTGTTGCATTGCATTTTGTTGTGTTTGCTAGTGAAGTGGATTCAGGAAGAACATGCACAGCATCCAGCTTTCTGGCTTGTAGCTATCCATTCATTTCCCTACTTCCTGATGTTTACACGAGTTATCCACAGAGTCTTAAGATTTTTGAATACTATAGGATTATAGACCAAGAAAGATTCTCCAGAGATCCTCTATTTAGTTTTAGGTATTTATTTATTTTTAGATCCTCTTTTAATCCTCTTGTTTCCAGAGAAGGCCAACACCTGAACTTCTCTGAACCACCGTTACCTATTTCACCTGACATTTCTTAATGTTTCTGTTAGGTTCTGTGGTAAAAACTTTACATGGATAATTTTATTTAATTCTCAACAGTCGTAAGAGGTAGATTGGTATATTTTTATTTTCTGGATAGGGAAACTGAGATTTAGGGAAGTTGAATGCTTTCCTAACGCCATCCATTTAGCAATTGGTGAACTTGAAATTATTACCAAGCATTCTGACTCCAAACCCTATACTCTTAACTTCCAAGCTGTTGCTTTCTTATTATTGTCTCTAGAAAAAAAAAAAGAGTATGTTTATCACCTTGTTTAATATTTCACTTTAATATCTTAAACTATCTTTATGAATATTAAATGTCAAATTTCATCTTTAATATTTTTTTCTCCATTAGACTGTAGGTCCATGAAGACAGTCTGCTCTGTTTACTATGTATGCTCAGGACTGAAGTTGCCATCCATATGAAAGGTGCTGTGATAGTTATTGAAAAATTAATGAACTCCTTGGCATGTTTATATTCTTAGCAACATATTACAAACATTAAAGATAGTCATTGATTATTTGGAAATGACAGCAAGCCAAGCATTTTTTTTCTTTTAATTTTTATTTATTTATTTATTTAGAGATGCAGTCTCACTCTGTTGCCCAGGCTGGAGTACAGTGGCGAGATCTCAGCTCACTGGAATCTCCGCCTCCTGGGTTCAAGTGATTCTCTTGCCTCAGCCTCCAGCAATTGGGACTACAGGTGTCCATCACCATGCCTGGCTTATTTTTGTATTTTTATTAGAGACAGGGTTTCCCCATGTTGGCCAGGCTAGTCTCAAACTTCTGACCTTGTGATCTGCCCACCTTGGCCTTCTAAAGTGCTGGGATTACGGTGTGAGCCACCGTGCCTACCTGTGTTTTATTTTTTTAAGAAAATTTTTATTTGAAAAAAAAACCATTTTTATGAAAATAGTTTTCTATTTTCATAAAAATAGATTAATGAGTAATCTATTTTTTATAAAAATAGATTAATGAGCCTGTATATGCCTTGACTCAGCTTCAGCAATTATCAACTTTCTATCTTTCCAGTTTGCTCTTAATAAGGAGAACTTGTCCAGGCGCGGTGGCTCATGCCTGTAATCCCAGCACTTTGGAAGGCCAAGGCAGGCGGATCACAAGGTCAGGAGTTCAAGACCAGCCAGGCCAACATGGTGAAATCCCATTGTTACTAAAAATACAAAAATTAGTTGGGTATGTTGGCACATGCCTGTAATCCCAACTACTCAGGAGGCTGAGGTGGAACTGTTTGAACCTGGCAGGCAGAGGTTGTAGTGAGCCAAGATCATGCCACTGCACTCCAGCCTAGGCAATAAGAGCAAGACTGTCTTGGGAAAAAAAAGGGAGCTCTTAATAAATTGCACTGGAGCAACAATGAAATGTCCCTGTCCCCTCGCACTTCACCCAAGGTACCTAAAATTATGGTTGCTTTTTGAAATTTAAACTAGGAAATGAATGTGTAATAAATCAGAACAGATATGAGCAACTATCTAGAGACAGAATGGCTTCACAGGCCTGTAAAATTTGTAATGAAGATGCCAGCACATGTAAAGAAAGAATTTTCCAGGCCAGGCACAGTGGCTCACACCTGTAATCCCAGCACTTTGGGAGGCTGAAGTGGGAAGATCACTTGAGCCCAGGAGTTCAAGAGCAGCATAAATAACATAGTGAGATCCTGTTTCTACAAAAAATTTTAAAAATTAGCGAGGTGTGGTAGCACACACTTGTAGTCCCAGCTACTTGGGAGGCTGAAACAGGAAGATCACTTGAGTCCAGGAATTGGAGGCTTCAGTGAACTATAATTGCACCAGTATACTCCAGTTGCAGTCCAGCATGGGTGACAGAGTGAGACCCTATCTCTTAAAAAGAGAAAGAATGATTCACTCTTGAAGAGACATTGGTCAGCAGTGGTATCCCAGAAGGTGTAGTGTCTCAGAGGCAGACCTTGACATGCTCTTGAACTGCTCTCCTGAGCTGTTTGCTGTTTGCTTCTAGTCAGCCTGACAGATCTTGATGGAGGGAATATTCACAGAGTTCATACAGTTACCTTCACTTCTTCTGACTTGAAGCAACCTACTGCTACATGTAAACTTGTTTTCCAAGGTAGTGTGCTGGTAAACATAGACCTACAAGCTTAATGATGGTTGATTTTTTCATTTCTCATTGTAAAGCAATCACTTGATACTCTGGTTTCTTGTGTGGTTTGTTAGTATAGATCAGCATACTGGTGAAACAGGTTTTTTTTTCCCCAAGCCAGAAATTTTAATATAATCATGTTTTAAAAATTGAATTATTTATCTCAGCACTTTGGGAGGTTGAGGCAGGTAGATAGCTTGAGTCCAGGAGTTCAAGACCAGCCTAGGCAGCATAGCGAAACCCTTTCTCTACAAAAAAACACAAAAATTAGCCTGGTGTGGTGGCATGCACCTGTAGTCCCAGCTACTCGGGAAGCTAGGCTTGAGACTAGGAGGTGGGAGTTGCACTCAGCTGAGACTGTGCCACTGCACTCCAGCCTGGGTGACGTAGTGAGACCCTATTTCAAAAAAATAAAATAAATTGAATTATTTTGTGTTCACTGATATTTCCAAGAAATTATTTATTAATAGAAGTTAAATAATTCCATTAGTTTAGATGTATATTTTGCTTTTGTCAGTGAAAGGTTTTTTAAAAAATGAATCAAAAAATTTATAAAATAAAACCTTTATTTGTTCCTTAGGTTGCCTTAAACTACATAGTAATAACTTTTGTGTGTGTGTGTGTGTGTGTGTGTGTGTGTGTGTGTGTGCTTATTTCATCATGCACTTAATTGATTTTGCTTAAAATGTCTTAAACAATGACCCAAATCTGTCTTAAAAACCTTGCCTTATTTGTCCCTGGTGTTTATGGTTTGTTTTCATCTTTTCTTAACATGTTCTATTTTCCCCCTTCTGATTTTTTATTCTGTCCCAAATGACTCCACTTGTTTTACTCTTTTATCCTATTGGCATTTTCTTAGGCGCTCTTTTGCTTTGAATTCTTTTTAGTAGGGCCTGAGCAATTGGCAAAAATTCTAGTTTGTCATCATTATCTTTTTTTCATACAAGTCCATCTTGTGTTGATCTCTGCAGTAGTTTGCCTCTCAGTATCAGGATGCTGCAAGCCCTACATCCCATCTTTGAGATTCCTAGTTGAAAAACCCAAGGTCCTTCACATGAAAATCCATTTGTGAAAAGCTCCATCTGTAATTTATTCCCTCTCGGCATAGCTCCTCAGTAATGTTTTTGAGCTCCTAGTGGGATATGAGAGGTCATTAAAAATCATCATTTTTTCCTCCTTTTGCAGAAAAAAAAGGTTGGATTGCTTCAACTTGCTTGTTATTTTCTTTTTCTGCCTCATATGAACTCAGATGATAATGTTCTATGCCTGCTAGAGCTGTGAATGGTTATGAAAACAGACTTCTCTTTTTGCTGACATAAGTACTTTGTGATTTCTGAAAGTATCCAGTATCACGGCATTTATATTTTATAAACACCTCTGGGGACTCTTTTAGTTTTCACCCTTAGCTATTTGGAGCACAGTTCATCTCATTGTTTTATATAAAGTATAAGCATAGAGTTATTGAGGCCAATTGAGAAGATCCCATGTTACTTTGCTATTTGCCATCACGTACAACAATATGTTTTTTTGTTATTGTTACAGTTTAGTGGACATCTGTTCTGCTGTGTTTAAGATGATCTGTGAAGTGATTTTGGTCTCTTTGGGATCCAGACACTGAATCAAGATCCATTAGTACCATTTCTATTTCTCATAATGCTTTAATGTTTCTTCTTCAAATCTGTTCCTTGTTCTTTTTCATCCTATCAAGCTAGTAAGATTTTCCCCACTAAACTCTTACCTCTTCTGATTAATTAATCAGACTAAAGTTAAATTTAACATTTGAAGCTTAGTTTTGGCCTTTCTAAAAAAGGACTATTCAGAATGTAAACAATTTTAAAGAAAAGCTGTTGACCCCCCCTCTTCTGGTTCAGCTTTACTCTATTAACAGGGCCTTTACTGTATATATTTTTTAAATGGATGTCTGTTAAACAGAATATGTAAGTAAACTGTGTTATAAATTGGCATATTCTAGTGTGACTTGGTATATTCTGGTATGTAGCTTTGCTGCCAGTAAATATTTGAATTAGCTGGTGTCATTTGTTTTTTCCTACTTTATTTCTCTTTCTTTAGTGATCATGATAGGAAGAGAAGTATATTTGCCTTATAATCAGTGCTATGATGACAAATGTTTAACAACCAGATCTCTAGGGGGAAAAGCAGCCTGAATTTGTAGCATTTGTTGATCTCTGGGTATAAATACTCTCACTATGGATGATTTCAAGCTGCCAACCTGACATCACTGAATGCAGAGTTGGGAAGAGATGTGCAGTAGCACCCATCATATAGTATTTCCCCCATACAGATACACCTCAAGACCATGGGTGATATCAATAGCAAAACAGTAAATCAACAGGAAGTAATGAGTTTTGAGTAGTCATTATTTTTTGTTTTGAATATAACTTCTTTATTTTTTTTCCTGAAGCCTTTGGACTTGGACTGAATAATGATTTCTTTACTTGTAAGTTTATGTGATTTATTTTTGGTAATGACAGAGTTTAACAACTGACTCACAAAATTTCTGAATATTTATGAATAATACCAGCTCTTGTAAGCTGGTACAAAAATTTCTGAATAATACCAGCTCTTGTAACCTGGTACAAACTGGCTCTAGTAGACCATTGCTTATAAGGGTGGAAGAGGGGTAATAACAAGAAAAGCGTCACCATGAATCTTCATTTTTTTCTCTAATGTTACAGCTGGAGACCCTGACTCTCCATCTTTAAAAAGTTTCTTCCACCCTTTGGACACCGCTTATGAACCACTCACTTACACTTACCAAAAAAGACACATCATGTCTCCTCCAGAATCACCAGGTCCTGCACAGTTTACTGTGAACTTCATGAAAGAGCTTATGAAAAAGCTTTGTACATTTCAGTAGCCAAGCGCTTTTTCTTCTTTTGTCTTTAGAGTGTATGAAAAAGTGTCATGGGTTTCACAGACTCTCTCTTTTCCCAGAGGCTGGCTAGGTCTTTGTTGATACCACCTTATTGGTCCATCAGGCAGAACCCTAGTGCTAATTGATCGTTAAGTAGAAGAAAATTACAACAGCAGATGGCTTTATAGTTCTTATACTGTCTTGGTGAGCATCTTTGAAAATTACTAGAAGAATGTGGAAGATATGTATTAAAATGCCTTTTGCTACCTTACTAATTACATGGTTAGAATTCTTTCTCTTACTTTTGTAGTCAAGTAATGGTTCTAAAAAAAAAAAAAAAAAAAAAAGGACTTGTTAGGGATACAAAATGCTAAAGCATGAATGTTTTCTCCTAATCTCTGGAATACTTATATTGTAAATCTACTTTTTAAAATGTCACCAATTTTAGTTAATCTGGTGATATGCTCTACAAGATGTGCTGTCAACTAGTATTAAGATCTCACAGTATATATGTTTTGAATAACTCTTATTCTTCATGTACTGAAGGACTCACTTTAAGTCATATAGTTCCAAAGTTTTACATTTCACTTTCTTACTTCCAGTCCTGGCCTGGTGGTGACAGCAGAACATCATGTAATCAGTGTTACCGGGCAGTCATAGCAAGATACATACACATGATCATTAAAATAAATGCATCAAAACGAAGTATGTGAAACTGTTCCATTAACATAACTAACAGTCGAAATGTAACATAACAAATCAACACATGTGCTACAACATTTGGTGTTATTCCTGACTTTGCCTTTTAAGGCCACAGAGAAATTATTCTTGTTTTCATTGGAACGCAGATAAGTGTCAAGCTGTAGCTCATCAAATGGCCCCTACTTATGGAAAACATGCCTTCCCAAAGCCTGTGCTCACCTTTGGCACAGTGAGAATACTTTGCTGGGTACTTCTACAGTATGCTAATTGAAATTTAACCCCATAGCTGTCATCATTTAGCCTTTGATACAAAGAAAAATCCAAATAGCACGGACAGTTGTGGAAAATACCTTTTTTTTTTTTTTTTCACTTTTGACATTGTTAAAAAAACAAGAATAAGTTTAATAAACCCTCAATTTTCATTTCTCAGGTATGTTTATCTAGACCTTATGATGCAATAAGAAAACATTAACGTGGGAAGAGTAAGCTTGGCATGTATTATGATACATTTGAGAGGAGATTGGGATCCACTTCTACCCAATAGTATGCTTATTAGCACACAATTTCAAAATGATTTTGAAAGCCATAAAGTGGTGCTGAAATTTTGCATGAAAAATATCATAGTGTTGGAAAAATATAAATTGCAATGGGAAATGTCATATTTTAAATCATTTGAGCTATCTCATATGTAGTAATAGTACAATGTTGGTATTGTATAGAGGATATTGTCTCTACTTAAAGCAGCTGAGATTTCCTTGAAGAGGCAAAAGTAGGAATATTTGTTCACTTCTTCCCTCAATTATGCCAGCAAACTAATATGTATTAAAATAAATATTATTCTTCATTTTAATGCCATTTAGAAAGCAAAACGTTCATCAAAATATTGTTTTTCTCCCCCTGCCCTCCCCTGCTTTTTTTTTTCGGTCCTCATTTATCCCAATTTCTTTCTCCATTCTGTTTTCTGCTCTCCCATTCAGCTCTTCCTACTGTCTCCATGGTATCCATCCTCCGTCTTTTTTTCTTGCTAGTCTTGTTAACTCTGAAAATTAACTCCCAGAATTTCAAGACGGTAAAATATATTTTAGGGGCAGGCACTACTTTTTTTTTTTTTTTTTTTTCATTTGATACAGACGCCAAGAAAGTGAGTCACGGGCGCAGGTGTAGAGAGGTGTGGGGCAAGCAGCCCGTTGTGCATTTCCTGATTACATAACCTTTGAGTGTCTCCAGGAGAGATGAGGCTTAGAGCCATGTTGTGTGCAGTGCCAGGCAGTTTGATCACAGACAGGCACTGCTTGTATCCCTTCTCAAAAACTTTCCTGCTGGGTTGTTAAAGCATCATAGGTTAATGTTTAAATTGGACTCATGTTGGCCACAGCTGTGTGTGAGTGAATCTCTGCTTGAATGTGAATCAGAGTAGCTGAGTGGAATATGAAGGGAACATTTTCTTCTCTAACATGAGCTACGTTGTTATTTACTCTGTGGCTTGAAAAGAAGAACTGGGTGGCCAGTAAAAAGAGCAAATGATTTAGGGTGTTTAAACAATGTTTCTAACCCATTATCAGACTGTGTTACTTATGTATCATATAGTATAATCTTTACAGTTCACCTTAAAATCCATTTATATCAACTTAAAATGATTTTATCATCTTTATTAAGATTTTAAGATTTTAAGTGTGTTGTTTAGCTTTTTAAACTTTTGTTTTATATATATGATTACAATATCTTGTATTTGCTATATATACTCAGTTGTCAGTTATCACTTTTAGATTTCCTTGGATTATTAGAAAGACATCTTCAGATTTTAGTACCATAATTCAGTTTAAATGTACTATAATTTTGCCATGTGGCCTCATAAAGAATTGATAAACTGAATTCAGTTTTCTCATCCTTACTGCCTTCACAACCTGTGTCCCTACCATCCTGGGGAGGTGAGGAACAGCAGATACAGCTCCAACAAAAGACAATAAATGTATATTGTGTAGGCTTGGGATGCCATGGATTGGATGACCTCTCAAGCCCCTTTTTAATGCTTCCAATTCTGTGCTTTTTCAATAAAGGACTGGGCATGGAGGGTCATGCTTATAATTCCAGTACTTTGGAAGGCCAAGTAGGAGGATCACTTGAGCCCAAAAGTTTGAAACCAGCCTGGGCAAGGGCAAGATAGTGAGACCTCATCTCTACAAAACTTTTTTTTTTTTTTTTTCTGAGATGGAGTCTTGCTTTGTTGCCCAGGCTGGAGTGCAGTGCCACAATCTTGACTCACTGCAACCTCCACCTCCCGGGTTTGAGAGATTCTCCTGCCTTAGCCTCCTGAGTAGCTGGGACTACAGGTACACACCACTATACCCAGCTAATTTTTTGTATTTTTAGTAGACATGGGTTTTCACCATGTTGGTCAGGCTGGTCTCAATCTACTGACCTTGGTGATCCATCCTCCTCATCCTCCCAAAGTGCTGGGATTATAGATGTGAGCCACTGCACCCAGCCCAAAACATCTTTTTTAATTAGTGGAGGATGGTGATGAATGTTGACAAGAGGATTGCTTGAACCCAGGAGGCAGAGGTTGCAGTGAGCCGAGATCACGCCACCGCCCTTCAGCCTGGGTGACAGAGTAAGCCCTTAGCTAAAAACAACAAAACAAAACAAAACAAAAAAAAACTGGTAAGGAATCAGGGAGAAAGTGTGTTACTGTAAAGAATTATGCTAGTTGTCAGATAGGGTTTGATACTTGAACAAAGAGAAGTTGTTTAGGTGATAATAATTCAACGAACTGGTGAAGCAAAAGAAATAAAAGTAGTAGGGCAAATGCATACCTACATTTAGGTGCAATTATTTAGTTCATTTCTTTTTTCCTACCCCTCCCCTCTTTATTTATTTTTAACAGGGAAGTCTGTGAAGCTTTCAACCCAAGTTCTAAATCATATATTCCTGGTTTGAGATTTTGGCACTTGAGAATAGCTATTCAATTCATATGACTGAGAATTAGACAAATGTTTGTTTCTTATCATGGAACATCTTCTTGATGTTCCTTTATTTTCTTTTGCCTTCCTTTATTTTCAGTTTTAAATATGTGTCAGGTGTTTTCAGGAGTCTTCTTTTAGAGAAACCAGAATTTATCTAACTAATGATAATATAGAGGAACCATATAATTTATCATATAAACCCAGATGCTTTCGAGAGTGAAACTATTGATAATTATGCCAAGATAGTAGGCTTAGACCAGAATAGGGACATATGACTGCCCCAATGATAGCTCCTTGAGAATGTAAATTATGTAGCTAAATAATATGCATGAACCCCCCATGGGTAGAGCCAAATATGAGTGTGAGTTCAGGAAAAAAGGTAGCAGACAGTAACCTGGGAAAGGTCTGGCCTAGCTTGGTCAGAAAACTGAGTTTTATGATGTTTCTTGAGATGGAAGTGCTGCTACTTATTTCTTCCTGATATTTTTATATTTGTGTTTGTTAATTTCTCTTTGTTTCATTGGAGATATTAAAGTCATAGGATTTGCATTTGGGGATAAAAAAGGAGAGGGCAGGGAAGAGTCAAAGATTGTACTGTGAGTGGTGTATATTAATGAAAACTGGAGGCCGGCCACAGTGGCTCATGCTTGTAATCCCAGAAATTTGGGAGGCCAAGGCAGGCAGATTACTTGAGGTCAGTAGTTTGAGACCAGCCTGGCCAATGTGGCAAAGCCCTGTCTCTATTAAAAATACAAAAATTAGCCTTGCATGGTGGCACACACCTATAGTCTCAGCTCCTTGAGAGGCTGAGGCACAAGAATCGCTTGAACCTGGCAGGCAGAGGTTGCAGTGAGTGTCACTGCACTCAGCCTCAGCAACAGAGTGAGTGAGACTCCATCTGAAAACAAAACAAAACAAAACAAAACAGAAAAAAGAAAGCGGGAAACACAGAAGGAAGGAAGGAAGAGGCTTTAGAAGTTAGGAAAGGATAATTTGCTGTATTATTGAGTCATTGAGGGTCTAGAAACTATTAATGTAGCTATACCAAGTAGGCTGCTAGAAGCAAAGGTTTTGAGTTCAGGAAAGAAATCAGGTCTAAAGCTATTAGTATTGATATATGGGGTTCTTTCACATTAATTGACTGTTAAATTTTTAGGACTAGATAAAGTCTTTCATTCATCTACTCATTCTAAATTTCACATGACGCTAGATTCTAGGGATACAGTAATAAACAAAGTAGACCCAATCTCTGTCTTTGTAGAGTGTAGGGTCCAATGGGAAAAGCATAAAAGTCCAGGATCCATGGGAGCGCACAGGAAGGATACTTAAGCCACACTTCAGGAGCCAAGGAAGCTGAGTCTTTAGGATGAATACAAGCTCAGTGAAACGGGAAAAGAAGATGAGAATAGAGGGCATAGAAGGGATAGAGTGCAGAATTCAAAAGTCCTTTGAGGCAGTGCCTCGCTCATGTGAGAAACTGTAAGGGCGTGAACTGAGAAGGTGTAGTTGAGCAGGGAACTTTAGTGAGTTTCATCTTTTAAGGGAGGGATGGAAGAAAAGGAGTCAGCAAAGAGCCTGAGAAGAAGTGGAAATTGGCAGAGAATCAACAGAAAGTGTTGGCGAAGTCAGAGGAAAAGAGTCAAGGACAGAGGAGATAATCAGCAGTACTAAAGCTGCCTATGGGATCAAGTTGAATGAAAAGTAAGGAGAGAAGCTACTGAATTAGCGATTACAGGTATTGATTGACTTACAACCTATGCAACTTACGACCATTCAACTTTACAACCATAATCTCTAGCCACGATTGTTCCGCGTCTGGCAGCGCAAACGCCCAGCTGGGCATACGACAGTGTGGACCAGCTTCTGGCAGCACTACCATCTCTGCATGCACCATTTCAACTGTACATATAGCCCACTCAACTTATGACCAATTCGTGTTACGACCATTCCACGGTCCCGACTGTGGTCATAAGTTGAGCACTAGCTAGCTGTATGTGGTTCTTAGTGATCTTTGAGATAATTGTCATTGGCATGGAAGCCAGACTGCCATAGATTGAGGAGTGACTATGGAGACTTATAGAGTGAGGGAAGAGAGAAGTAGGATAATGGTTTGAGGGCAAAACAGAGTCAGGAAAAACATTTTAGAAGGAGAGAGGCCCTAGATTTCAACAACTTCGTAGCATGAAGAAGGAAATGGAACCAGTGGAGAGGTAAATGAAGGAAACAAGGCACTAAGGAAAGAATTGGTGTTGCAGACTCTGGAGGAACATGGTGGAGCACACCTGAACGGTTTAGGACTGGAAAGATGTCTTCTTTGAGATAGCAGAGAAGCAAAAAAGTTTAGAAGAGAGCTCTTGAGAGGAGAGTTGAGGGCATTTATACCAGTGGTTTTTCCCAGTTAAGTGGAAGATAACCTGAAAGTGAAGAAGTATAAGGATACAGTTGGGAGCTTTAAAGAGGACAGCTTTTTTAAAATGGGAAATTATGTTGATTAGAAATAAGCAAAAATGTAACAAGCTTTTTGATTGCAGCTAAGTTTTTTTTTTGAAGTTTATTTATAATGGAGTCAGTTGTCATGTTTTTATGAGGAACTTGAGGATAGAATGGGGAGGAATTAAGGATGTTGGTAAGAGTATAATTGAAATAATGGACAGTTCTCAGTCCCAATTGTCTAAGAAGGTAAGATAAAGCAGTTGGTGCATGATTTATTTAGAGGACAAGAAGCAGCTTTCAGATTGTGCTGAAGGTGGAGAAAAGCCTGGTAAGAGATATAAAAAGATGAAAAGTGTGGTCAGAGAGAGAAAGTTGTTCTACTAATATGGTAAGTGGTAAATTTAAGAGAAACTTATTTTGAAGAAAATAATAAAGCAAAGTTTAAGAAGGTAAAAGCCCAAGGCAATTGGATACAATCAAATACAGCAACTCAGCTTTAATAGGGCATTATGAAGGGTCCACCATGGTGTAGGTATAATAGTAGACTATATAAATCACATGTAAAATATCTCATGGAACTGAGGATAGCAGTAAATCCTAAAGATAAAATAGAAAGAGTAAAGGCAAGACTGAGAGTAAAAGAGAAGGGAAATAGATTCAGGTGTCCACAAAAGGCTGAAAATCCTATCAGCTGTCATTGTTATTCTAGCCACCATTTCAACTTCTTTCCTACTTTCACCCTCTTCTCTGTTCTCATAAAAAAAAATAATAAATAAATAAAATGAAAGGAGTTATCCTGATTTCTATATGAGAAATTTTCTTGTACTCACCAGAATTTTCAATATATGAGAGTTTGGTATGTAGAACATCAAATCTTTTTAAACTATAGCTCTGAATTGCAAAAGAAAAAACATTTTTCAGGAAAAGTATTTCTGCCCTAATTTAACCTGACTACTGATTTTTAATGTAAGTCATTTGGGCTGTTCCATTTTCTTTCCTTTGAAGTGAATTTGGAATTATTGGAGCAAATCCTACCTTTTAAAATGTTAATTTGATAATTTTAATCTTTAGTCTCATAATTTACCTAAGTATTACATTATTTTAATTAGTTTACTTTTAAAAACTCCGTGTATTTCTTTCCTTTCTTTCTCTCTCTCTCCCACTGTCTCTCTGTCTGTCTCTCCCTTTCCTCACTCTCGTTACCCAGTCTGGAGTACCGTGGCACCATCATATCTCATCGTAACCTGGAACTCCTAGCCTCAAGTGATTCTCCCATCTTGACCTCCCAGAGCACTGAGATTACAGGAATGAGCTACCACACCCTGCCAGCTTTAAATTCTTGAACTGTGAAATTTCCCTTTCAAATCAGTTTCACTTTATAACATTCATATCCCATATATATACTCAGCAAGTATCTATTGAATGTCTATTTTATGCTGAACTTCAATATTCCCTTTTAACTACTCTACATGCCCTTCTCCCTTATCTTAACCACTGGTTCTTTGATACTCTACCCTGCAAATTACTGTATTACTACCCTGATTTTTACCTTGTTTGCTTTCCTATGTGTCATAGACCTCACAGTAGATAATTTCACTTGCACTTTAACCAGCACCTTTAATTCTTTTGTTGCTTTAACTTCTTTACTTACATATATATTATATATCTATATATATTCTTAACACTGTTTATTGCTGTCTCCTGTCTTTAAGCTAGCTCTTCATTTGGCTTCTGCAGCATTACTCTGATGTGGTTTATCTCTTATCTCTGACTTCTATTTCTCAGGCTCTTTTACTTTTCCTCTGACTTAATTTATTATTATTATTTTATTTTGCAGTTAAATACTTACTGATATTTACTCACATATTTGTACTTTCCATTGTTTTCTAGTCCATTCTGCTTTTGTCTAGAACCTCCATTTAATATTTCATTTAGTACAGGTCTGCTGGTCATGAAGTCTCTGTTTCTGTCTGTTGATTTAGAACATCTTTATTTTGTTTTTCATTTTGGAAGGGTGTTTTTGCTAGACATAGAATTGTAGGTTGGCAGTTATTTTCTTCTGGCACATTAAAAACTCAAGGCTGGAGTCAATATCTAGTCCATTCTTGCTCTCTGGGTGTTTTGAGAGCTTAGAATGTTTATAGGGACTTCCCCACTGGCAGGTCCTGAACTATAATTCTTGTCTCCTCATCATTGCACAACTTCCAAAAACTCCATTTATAGGTAATTATAAGCATTTTGACTTTTATTATGTGTGAGGTGGGAAGCCGCTAGAGAGTTTGAGCAGAGGCGTGCTGCACAAAAGGATTTTTCTGTCTGCTGTGGTAAGAATAGACTGTTAAGAAAGCAAAGAGGAGTCTGGGAAGACCAGTTAAAGAGGCTATTGCAAAAAAGCAAGCAAGAGGTGAAGGTGGCATATAATTTCTTGTCTAGCTATTAAAATAACTGCCAAATTGCCTCAAATATTGATCTTAAACTATCACAGCCAGTGATGTTACTCTTCGGTTAAAACCCTTCAGAGATTCCCCATTATATCTTCAGATAAAAATTCAAATTCCTTCACAAAGGATAAAAGATCATATTCATGCTCTGGGCCCTACCCCCTTTAAAGTATCTTCTCTTATTCTACCTCTTTCCTTTAGCCAGTCTTATCTACTTGAAGCCTAAAGTCTAAGTTTTAAAGTTCCCATAAGCCTCCAGGCATTTACCTGTGTTTTGCTTCTGCTTGGGCCATCTTTCTCATCAACGCTCTTCTATTGTCTGATTATTGACTCCAATTTATCTCTAGAGATTCAGCTTAACAATTATCTTCTGGAGGCCAGGCATGGTGGCTCGTGCCTGTTAATTCCAGCACTTTGGAATGTCAAAGTGGGCAGATTGCTTGAGCCTAGGAGCTCCAAATCAGCCTGAGCAACATAGCAAGACCCCGTCTCTTGAAAAAAGAATTATTTTATCTCTGAAGAGTTTCTAGAATTATTTCCTTCCCTATTCCAATACCTAAGTGACTCTTTTCTAGGGATTTGGAAAATTTACTAAATGTTTATGGCATCTACTGTCTGCCAAGAACAGTTTTAGGAATTGGAGATACACTGGCGGATAAGCTACAGACTTTACTCTCAAGGATCTCAGTCTAGAGGAGAAGACACACAAATACGTAACTGCATTATAGAGTGACGGGCATGGCAGGTGAAAGTGCGATTGTTGGGGAAGACTGTGAGTGAAAGCTTCCTAGAGGAGGAGAAATCCATGTTGGTTTTAAACTCTAAATTAGTTCATCAAGCAGACAACATATGTGGGGTAGTGTAGACATCCAAGATGGAAAGAACAATATGTGTAATGGTATGAAACGGCAAAACAGCAAGACTTAGGGAAATTACAGAACATTTATACTTGAATGTAAAATTTGAAAGATAATTAATGGGAGATGAGCTTAAAAGAATCATTGACGATTTTATTTATAATACATACCTCTATTATAGCACTTACCATACTGTATTGTAACCATTGATATTCATCTCCATGTCACCACAAAATTGGCTTCTTCAGAACAGGCACTGACTCTTGTTCATTAATCTTTGCATACATAGCACCTAGCCAAGTGTCTAAGATGCAGTGGATGCAGTACTTGGTAAATGCTTATGTTATTAATATGGATCCTTTAAGACTTTTAAAATACTATTTTAAATAAGACTATTACTTGCTGTTTGGTACAAACTTATATCTGTATCTGTCTGTTCTGAGTCTAGATATTATCAGGTTCATATTCTAAGTATGTGAAATAAAATTGACAAAAAGTACAAATTAATTTGAGATTCTCAATAAAACTCTATTTAAAATGTTCAGGTTATAACATATCCAGTATGCAAACATTTTTTAAACAAAATGTTATTACATTGCTTCTCAGATATAAGTAACTATTGAGAGACAAGACAATTAGTAGAATGGAACAGATCTTTGTGGCCGGTTTGCTGGAGGTTCTATGTATATCTTTCCATTCACTATTTTTTTTTTTTTTGAGATGGAATCTCACTTTGTCACCCAGGCTGGAGTACAGTGGCATGATCTCAATCTCGGCTCACTGCAACCTTTGCTGCCCAGGTTCAAATGATTCTCCTGTCTCAACCTCCTGAGTAGCTGGGATTACAGGGGTGCGCCACCACACCCGGCTAATTTTTGTATTTTTAGTAGAGATGGGGGTTTCACTGTATTGGCCAGGCTGGTCTTGAACTCCTGACTTCAAGTGATCCACCGGCCTTGGCCTCCCAAGTTTCTGGGAGTACAGGCATGAGCCAATGTGCCCGGCCTCCATTTACTCTTATTTTTTTTTCCTGTATTTTTTTCATAGCATTGGATACCAGGTGGAGAGACTTAATGGTGTAAAGGGATAATTAGCAAGAGTCTTAAGAATTCTGCAGCTCAATTTTGTAGGGCAGGTAGTCTGTTCCGTCTCTAGACTAGAAGACTAATAGCCAGCTTTTCAGTCCTGGTGTATTCTTACCTCTTGTTTGCAAAAAAAGTATTTCAGGCCACTTTGGAAACCAACACAAATGTGTTGGAAATGTTGTGAACATAAAGGAAATAAAAAGAGGCACATAAACTCAAATCTACCATAATAATATTTAATGCTGCCTCAGATTTTTGTCATCTGAGAAAAATTGGCTAATTGACTAATTACTGGTAAAGAAATTGGAAAACAAAAGGAAAAACAGTCTTTCGTATAGATGCATTGCTTCGTGTTAAGTAGTTTTACCCATATTTTCAAGAAAAATATCACATGGGCTTATTTGCCTTCTCTTAGTTTTTAAAAAATGCCTATGCTGAGGTGTGTGCTAACCATGGTCCTTCTCCCAGCATCCTCTCCCTTCTGCCTCTTCTTCAGTATCTTTTTGCCACATACGTTGCTCCTTCTGCCTCCCTTGACATTGGACTCCAACAGGAAAAGAAAAAGGAAATTTATATGAAAATACAGCCACCATTTGAAGACCTTTTTGACACAGCAGAGGAATATATCCTTCTCCTCCTTCTTGAGCCATGGACAAAGATGGTAAAATCAGACCAAACTGCTTATAAAAAGGTACTGTGCCACTGATGAATTGAATGCAAAACCACTAAGGTTTACTACAAAAAAATCATCAGGTTTGCTGCTGACGATAAGCAGCACTGTTAACTCACAAGAGAAAAACTGAAACCGGTCTCACGTGGACCGGAGATTTAGAATTAAGATTTGGCTAGCCTCAGAATTTGGGCAGGGAAATATTTATCCACTTGATTTTTTTTTTTTTTTTTTGCCAGTTTTCCTATTGTCACCTTACGAAAGACTTTGTGTCATTTTTTGCTTTCTGTACAAATATGTCAGAGTAGAGAAATCTGAGTTTTGGTTTCCTGTGAATAAGTAAGTATGCCCTTCTTGCTATTTTTCAGCAGTAGCCTTAATTTTGATTAACAGAAAAGCCTATTTCATTTTATGTTAGATGAGTTTCAGTAAATATTACACCCATAGAAAACATAAACGTTTCCTATGTATTGTGGAGATCCTCTGACTTCACTGCTTCTATTTTAAAGTACCAGATGTTCATCAGGTCAGACTGCTTAACTGGATACAAGTTTCAACACATCTTTTGTCATCCTGAAAGAGGTCTTTTTAAGCCTCAGTGCTAGAATATTTTCACTATATTTATTAAAAGGTGGTGGCAATTTATTTAAATATTTATTTTGAATCACAAATTAAAACCATCTATGTATACTTTTTATATTAAATTAATGCATGTACTGTGTACCAAAGGCCATTTCACATGGAACTGTGCTGTCTTTGCATTGCTATTCTTTGTTCTTATCTCCTCAGCAACTTCTTAGACCGATATATAAAATTAATACCAAAACATCTTGGTTAGAGTTACCTTATTGGATTGTGACTGAAACAACTGTTGTGATTTACTAAGCTCAATGACCAAAATAATTAGATTTCTCTTTGTCCTGAAAAATTAGCATAGCATCCTTCTTACTATAAAAATGCATATATGACAGTAGGAAAATTTGGAAATCTGATGAAGTTTAAAAAAATTCTCTCCAGTCATTATTTTAAATACAGAGTATGCCATAGAGGATGCAATTATTTAAAAAAAAGGATTTGGAATTATAACTAACTTCCCTAAACCAAAAAGTTTTGGCATTAGTCATGATCCTTATAAAATGCATGGAACAAATTGTACAGTTTTTAATAGGAGGGAAAAAAAAATCTCTCTTAGTTCTAGAAACTTCCTTCTAGAAGTATGAGGACTTCTCTAAAAGCCCAGCTGACTGTATTCTGTAGACGCTTTCCCAAAAAGAATAATCCAGCAGACTACCAAAGCTAACTATTAAATACAGAAAGTTCTCAGGCAGCTCTTCAGCTCAGCTGGTGTTTCCCTGCAATAGAAAAACAGAGAATGGTCTTGTTCTCCTGACTACGTGAAACAGTGCGTTACAAACTCTGAAGACAGAGACCTGATATGAGGTTTCATTTGATGATTGACTCTCTCCTCTCCTACTACAGCATTAAAGCCTTTGCTCACATACTAATAACAATATGGAGTCTGGTTATTTCTTGTTCTGTGGATTATTTGGTTCCTAAAGCTGGTGGCATCTGCTTTCATGACTATTATCCTGTTATATTGAACAGAAATTGTAAATATGACCAATATATTTGCATTGTTTGTAAGTTTACATGGGGTGTCCAGAAAGGAGGAATGATCTTCGGACATTACACTATATCATTACATAGAAATGTATGCATTTTTTATTGTATCCTTTTGAAGTGTGACCCTGCTGTAGCTAATCTTTTGAACTATGTTATCTTCCTGCTTTTGCCTTGAAAATAATTTGCTTTATTGGCAACTGTATTTGTTTTTCAGCCCACTGTTACTAGCAAATTGTACATTCTATTGATGTTACAAGCTTTATTTTTTTTAGGTGGAGCTGGTGGAAGAAACTCGACAGTTAGACTCCACATACTTCAGAAAGCTACAGGCTTTGCATAAAGAGACGTTTTCCAAGAAAGCTGAGGTAAGACAACTTTCTACTTAGAAAAACAAACTTTTTATCCTGGAGAGGGTTACCACTTTATGTACTGGGCAGGGGGAGATTGTAAATTGAGGATCTCATATATTACAGAGTAAGGGGTAGGCAGTTTCATTTTTTTGCTGTTCCTTTGCCTAGCATGCTGCATTTGACAGGTGTTGCATTTTATTGACATGTTTGACAAGGGAGCCAGAAAAACAAAGCAGATGAGGTAGCGCAGGGAGCCAAGCCACTCGTTTGCCTTGGCTAAGACCAGACATTTGAGCCTTCACCTGTGTTATAGTTATTTTGAAGGTTATCAGTTATTTTCTGTATGGCAGCTGCTCTTTCTATTTGTTGTCAGGTTACAAAAGCTTAAATTGAGTTTTCTAAACAGAAAAGAAACTTGTGTGACAGCAATAGGGAAAACAATAAAGAAAAAAAATATGGAAAGGAATTGAGGAAGACAGTAAAGAGATCCTAGGACTGACTAGGATATTAAACTGTTATTTTGATTCATAAAATTGCATCTTTTGGATTGGCTGAGTAAACATAATAAATCCATAAAGCCATAAAATTAAATGTGTACATCTACATAAAAATGAGTTAATTAACCTGGAAAATGTTTAAGATATATTAAGATTTTTGAAACAGAAACACTGGTATGATATGATCCTGTTTATATAAAATTATGTATGTATTTCTGCATGTATTGAAATGTATAAAAAGAAATATCTGAAAAGATATTCACCAAAATATTAAAGGTAGTTAACTCTGAGTGGTAAGGTTTCAGGTGATTTTTTAAAACCTTCTTTGTACCTATCTGACATTTTTATTCTTATCCAGAAGTTCTCTATTTGATATACTACTACTGTCTTGCAAAGTACACATAAAAATCCATAAAGGTAGCATGATATAAGGTATTGTAAACTCTACAAACCTAACTTTATAACACTATCCACAATCCTTCTACTTAAGGAAAATTAATTTTTAAAACATTGGTAGTTTATCTCATGGACGCTTTACAAAAACAAATGGGGAGATGAATTAGTTATGTAAGGAATTATATAAGGAGGGGCCTTTTAAAGAATTAAGACTCTTCCTCTTTGCGCTTTAGGGCTTGTAAACTATTCACAAAACATCAGAGGTCATAAAATTGCCTAAAAATTAACTTTATGTGAAGGTGATATTTATATTATTATATCATATCATATTATATTATATTTGAAGGATGCATTAATAGATAAGTAGCTTGTATTATTCTATAACTTTTGAAAATTATATTATAAAATAATGTCTTATGTTTATGACATACTGTTAAGAAAAAGAACCAGGTCACAAAACTATAAATAGGTACATAATCCTATTTCATATTTTAAAACTACATTCGACATTGTAAATCTCTTTATAAATTCAATCTGCTGAACTATGCAACTGTCATAGTATCTAATCTTCATTTTTTAAATTTATTTTTAATTTTTATACTTTTCTTCATTTTATAAACTACATGTACATATACAAAGAAGACTGGAAGGATGTATTTTTTAAATGTTAATGATGGTTATCTTTGAATGGTAGTATTATGTATGATTTTTATTTTTTTATTACAAAAGACATGTTACTTCTATACTTAGAAAAAGGTAATCAAGTTAATGTTTTGCAAGCAAGTGTTTTGTATAGTGAATGTTTACTAAATATTTATGAAAAGAAGGGAATGGAATGAAAACAAACAGAACAGAATTTGATATGTTAGAATCTGAACCACATAAAATCTTAACCCACTTCTGCCATTGAATTGTTAAATGGCCTTAGCCTAATGGTTAATTTTTCTTTCAGTTTCTCTATTTAAAATTATAAACAATTTGTTGTGTTTAAGAGATTTTTTTTCTGAAAAGTATTATTTTACTAGGACACCACTTGTGAAATTGGAACTGGCATTTTATCACTCTCTAATGTCTCTAAACGAACAGAATATTGGGATAATGTTCCTGCAGAATACAAGCATTTTAAGTTTAGTGATCTGCTTAACAACAAACTGGAGTTTGAACATTTCCGTCAGTTTCTTGAGAATCATTCTTCAAGGTGAGGGACGTAACCATGTATTTCTCAGTGAAAATATTTTTCTAAGTTACTAGTTTTGATTCAACATATTATAATAGTGATTTGGTGCTATAACAGATTTTACCTATGTCAATAAAAACTGACAAACATGATTATCTGAAATCCGTATGGGTAACTTTTTAAAGTTGGAGGATATTTTAATTGTAGCAACTTCCAAATTGTCATTTTAAGTGGTTACACAGTGTTAATACTTTTAGCATTGGCTAACTTAAACCACCCCTGTGCTTTATTTTTTCTCTTTTCTACTGTTTCTTTCTTTTACATTTCTCTAGACTGGTATTTTAATTACTACTTCTGGAATGTGTCCTTTTTATATTTCATTGAGATGTTGAAATTACAGTATTTTATAATTTTAATTAACTGATATATAAATGAAACATTGTAGTTTTACCCAGAATATTGGAACCTTATAACATGCTTATCTAATACAAACCGAAGTGTTGAATATATTTTTCTTCTAGTAATTTTCTCCATAGTTAACAGAAACTGGTTAGATCTTGGAGCCAAATTTCACTGTATATAGTTTCTCTTCATTGTAAAGAGGATTTTTGCATCTATTCATTTTTTATTTGTTAATTTCTTAAATTTTTGTGGCTACATAGTAGGTGTATATATTTATGGGGTACATGAGATGTTTTGATACAAGCATGCAGTGTGAAATAAGCACATCATGGAGAATGGTGTATCCATCTCCTCAAGCATTTATCCTTGGAGTTACAAATAATCCAGTTATACTTTATTTTAAAATGGACAATTAAGTTATAGTTGACTAGTCATCCTATTATGCTATCAAACAGTAGGTGTTATTCACTCATTCTTCTTCTTCTTTTTTTTTTTGAGACATGGTCTCACTGTGCTGCCCAGGTTGAAGTGGCATGATCCCAGCTCACTGCAGCCTCTGTCTCTGGGGTTCAGGTGATTCTCATGCCTCAGCCTCCCCAGTAACTGGGATTACAGGCATGCACCACCATGCCCAGCTAATTTTTGTATTTTTAGTAGAGATGGGATTTTGCCATGTTGACAAGGCTGGTCTCAAACTCCTGACCTCCTTGCCTGCCCACCTTGGCCTCCTAAAGTGCTGGGATTACAGGCATGAGCCACCGTGCCTGGTCCTTATTCAATTTTTTTGTACCCATTAAGATGAGGATTATTCTAAATTTGGCCTTTTGTTAAATGACATGAGCATTGTGGAAATTTTCTCATTTTCTTTTTTTGAAATTGATGAAATTAATGAAAAAACTCTGAGATCCCAGCAATATGGTGATAGATTTTTTTTTTTTTTGCTCATCCCAATACTCCTTTGTAATCATTCATATATTTAGCCAGGATTGGGAGTATAATAGAATCAACCTAACTGGACTAGAAAGGGATCAAAGGTACAATATTGGGTTCATTATTTCCACGATCTAATGCAACTAGTCAAGATAGCCACTTTCGAACTTCCATCAAAACAACAACCTGGTATTTAGTAGAATTTAGAGAAATAAATGTGAAGAGCTAGACATTGTTTTTGTTTTCATTTTAGCATGGATCTTATGTGCTGGACAGACATTGAGCAGTTCCGGGCAATAACTTACAGAGATCGAAGTCAAAGGGAGGCAAAAGCTATATACATTAAAAACAAATACCTTAATAAAAAATATTTCTTTGGACCCAACAGTCCAGCATCTCTGTATCAGCAGAACCAGGTATCAGCATGAAAACCTATTTTTTATATTGATGTTTGAAAACCTGTATTTTATTTCTGTTTTTTTCAACAACCTGAAAGTCTCTTCTTTTCTTTTCTTTTGTGTATGACTAATGTGTTAGAGACCTTTGATATTTATTTAGGTATTTATGAGGATCTATAAATTAAATGTCTTTAATACTCAGAAATTATATACTATAAAAATGTGTTACTCTAAAAATTAGTTTATAGAATAACTTTTGTTCATCTACTCATTGAATCATTCAACAAATATGAGTGCCTTCGCTATGCCAAACTGTTCTAGGTGCTCATGATAAAGTGGTGAAGAAGATGGACAAGCTCCCTCCACCTGTCAACATGTAGGAAAACAGCTGTTATCAACCATGAAGCCAAGTATCTACCACTTTTCTGTTCTTCTCTGAACTGATATTACTCCAAATATAGTTGATCTTTGAAAATCCTCTATATTATGGAAACTAGAGCAAATATTATAAAAGAAAAAAAAAGAAAATCATCCTTACAATTGTAATTTTCCCAGATACTATTTTTATTGACCAGGGCATATTTGAGCATTTTGTTGGACGAAAGTCCTATGGCCTCAATCACAATCTATTAATAACCAAATAACTAACTATCATTACACTGGCAGCAAGAATATAAGATTGGGTTGGGTGCAGTGGCTCACGCCTGTAATCCCAGCACTTTGGGAGGCCAAGGCAGGTGGACTGTTTGAGGTCAGGAGTTTGAGACCAGCCTGGCCAACATGGTGAAACCCTGTCTCTCCTAAACATACAAAAATTAGCCTGGTGTGGTGGCACACACCTGTAATCCCAGCTACTCAGGAGGCTGAGGCAGGAGAATCCCTTAAATCCAGGAGGCAGAGGCTGCAGTGAGTGGAGATTGCAGCCCTGCACTCCAGCCTGAACAACAGAGTGAGACTCTGTCTCAAAAATAAATATATATGTAAATTGGAATTCATAAGTAGGTTTGTGTTCATGTGACACTGCTCATGAAATATGATCCAATTTTTATACTTTTGAAATATAAAGAATTATTATGATTTAGTTTGAAGTTTGTTAGTGCTACATTAATACCTAAAGATGTAATGTATGGCTTATGATTTTTTTTCTTGGTAGTTTACAAGAATGTATATTCTAACGGTATATATTAATAAAATACAAATTTCAAATTAATGCTAAATTCGGTAAATTATAGAAAAATTTAGAGAGGTTCATACCAAATTTAAAAGCTAAGTAGTGCATACCAAATTTAAAAGCTAGATCTTTGGGGTGCAGGAGAAATTGGCAGAAGTCTTTGGGAGCAAGAGGGAGCAGGAATTCTAGAATTAAGCAACTTTGACAAAAACGCTTTGTCCTTAGTTCCCTGAGATACAAATCTGGGACACATTAGCAAAAGTGGTTGGGTGTCTCAATAAGCACAAGTATGAAATAAACACATGGAAAGCATTTGTTTTCTATTTGGCTTGTGCTACATTTCGTGAGGTTTCATGGTATCTGATGCTACTGTGTGAATCCTCCATAGTACACACAACATGCTGAGAATCTAAGTCAGTGAAAGTCACCCCTTGCTATCATAGCAAAGGGATGTGCTTACTACAGAGGAGTTTTCCCGATGATCCTTCTTTGTCTTTGTCATTACTTTTAAAATGTATTTTATACTTAAGGATGTCTGCATCACATTGTCTTATAAAGATTGCTCTGGTTCAGATTTCGATTGTGTGGCCAATTTGCTCTTTGATTAGCAAAATAGTCTTTTTTTCTTTCTTTTTTTTTAGGCAGAAACGATCATAGTGTTGATATTATTTAATTATTAAAGGAGGACTCAAGACAATTTCCTTTTTGTTTTTATATAAAACAATAGTATTAGTAGTGGTATCATATTAATATTATTGCTCAAAGGAGACCTAAGAAGAGGGCAGTTGTTCCAATAAGCAATCCAAAAATTTTCAGTGGTATGTACACAGAAACAGATAGAAACCAGAGGGAGTTATGGCAGGAAAAACCCATTAGTAGCTTGTTGAAGCCAATAATTAAACAGAAGAAAAATTTAGATCACAAAGAAGTTGTGTTTTTCAAATGGTACTTATTGTCTATAAAACGTGACTTCTCTGCTTCCTGCTGCCTCCGTTTTCTGCTTTCTGGTTGTTGGAACAGCCCTACGTTGCCACCACTACAGCTGTACTGTTCTGGGTGCATAGTGCATGACAGCTACCATCACCCTGTTTCCAACCCAAAATTTGTTGGTAATATACATATAATATCTGAGTCGAGGTTGTCTTTTCACTAATTAACACATTTTCCTCATCCACAGAAGAAAAGTCTTAAATGGATCAATTTGACTATAATCACAGATTCACAGGATATTAGAAAACTAATAGACTAATGTCTTCATTTTTTGGTTGGAGATACTGAGTCCATGGAGAAAAAAAAAATGCCATTGCTGTGGTCACACAGGATAAAAATCCCACTTCTGTGTTCTTTTTGAGATATCATAAATAAGCAAAAATCACACATCTAACACAACCACCACATAAACCACAATTGTCTGTCTGATTTTAGGGGAGTTACTGTATACAGTATTGTGTGATTACTCAGTATAGCAAGGATATGTTATACAGAAAATGAAAATTGGTACCTCTCAGAGTGCAGCAAATGGTTTTATAGTGAGTGAATGAATTAATGGCTATTAGTGTTTCTTTTAAAAATCACAAGTTTGAAGTTTCTGTTTTCATTTTAATTTTCTTAGGTAATGCATTTAAGTGGTGGCTGGGGGAAGCTTCTCCATGAGCAGCTTGATGCACCTGTCCTAGTTGAAATCCAGAAGCACGTCCAAAATAGGCTAGAAAATGTATGGCTGCCATTGTTTCTTGCAAGTGAACAGTTTGCAGCACGTCAGAAGATAAAGGTATATAAATTAGTATAATCTTTTGATAGCAGTTGTCAGTACCTACTGAAACTTCAAATGTGTATACCTGGTGACCCAGCCATTGTACTTCTTCTTTTGTTTTTAAGGAATGAGTTCTGTCACCCAGGCTGAAGTGCAGTGGTGTGATCCTAGCTCACTGCGGCCTCGAACTCCTGTGCTCAAGCAATCCTCCCACCTCAGCCTCCCAAGTAGCTGAGACTACAGGCATGCACTACCATGCCTAGCTAATTAAAAACAAAAAAAATTTTTTTTAAGAGATAGAGTCTTGCTATGTGCCCATGCAGGTTTCAGACTCCTAAGATCAAGCAGTACTCCTGCCTTGGCCTCCCGAAGTGCTGGAATTACAGGTGTGAGCCACCATGCCAGGCCTTAGTCATTGTACTTCTGTTGAGAGTGGTTTAAAGTATGGAGTCAGCCAAGTGTGGTGGCATGTACTTGTAGTCCTAGCTACTTGGAAGGCTGATGCAGGAGGATCGCTTGAGTCTAGGAGATTGAGGCTACAGTGAGCTGTGATTACATCACTGCACTCCAGCCTGGGTGACAGAGTGAAACGCTGTCTCTAAAATAATAATAATAATTTTTGTTAAAAAAGCATGGAGTCAAACTTTCCAAGTTACTGGTTTTTTGTTTGTTTTAGAGACAGGGGTCTCCTTGTTGTCCCAGTATCCAAACTAGAGTGCAGAGGCTATTCACAGGCACGAACATGGTGCGCTACAGCTTTGAACCACTGGGGCTTGATTAGTTACTGCCTCCGCCTCTGAGTTGCTGGGACTATAGGCAAGTGCCACACTGCCCAGCTCTGACCGCCAAGTTTTAATTTCAACACTGCCACTTACTAGTTGTACTATCTGTAAGTTTCATAAATTGTTTCCTCATCTGAAAAATTGAGTTAGTCATAGTAATTACTTAGTAAGGTTGTTCTGAAAAATGAAGTGAAATTAACATGTGTTTAGTTTCTTAGAATGGTGCTTGGCACATGGCAAACACTCAAATGTTATCTATTAATATAGTTGTTATTTTTAATATTATTAAGTCCTCACACAGTGGGCAATGTTATACAAGGATATTCATTGCAATGTCAAATGGGAGAAGAATTAGATAAGTTGTGACAGTTCCATGCTATGGAAAAATATGCAGATTTCCTTACAAAATGAGATAAAAATAAAAATGAGATTTCCACATGTACTGTATGAAAGATATTATTTATTGAACAAAACAAGCAGGATACAGAACAATATATAGAAGATAATCCCATTAGATTTGCTTATATCTATGTCTGTGCATATCCATCTGTCCATCCATTTGTTTATGTTTATGCTTATGGAAGAAAAATATCTAAAAGGATCGGCCTCCTGGGAATGAGTTTGGGGACTGAGAAGAATTTTTATTTTTTATTTTGTAAAGTGGGCTTCTCTTTGCTTTGCTTTGTCTTATTTTTATTTTATAAGAAGTATTACTTTGATAATTTAAAATGTCATTAGCATACCTAAAAACAGGCAAACCCGATCTTTACAAAAATAACACAAGGGTCAGAAAACATATAATTTTGGACTTTAGTATACAAAGCCGTATGCCATTAATACTAATCAGGAAGAACCTGAAACACTCTGTGGCCTACTTATTTGGAAATATCTGTAGTCATTTGAGGTAAGCAACTTATGGAAAAGACAGTACAGCTGGGAACACAGAATTTATAGTATGGAGATGAAGAATTGACTTTAGGTAAAACATTCCTGGAAATAAGCTTTGGGAAAACTCAAATCTCCCCATTCCCTTTCTTCAGGCTAACTCCAACTCTCTATCCAAAGCCAAATAAAAGGACATCTGGCTTACTAATATTATTTACCACATTTCCACATTATGTTTATCACTGTAATTTTATTGTAATGCATAGTCATTTATTAGCATTCTTTGGATGGCTAGCAAAATAAATTGATTCTGGCAACCTTGAACCAAATACAAAAAGGAGATAATTTATTCTAAATTGGTGCATTTCACACACATAAAGAGGTGATGCCCAAGCCTTAGAAAAGATGTAGGCCAGGACAGCCCTAGGAACCCAAGAAAAATTCTTGGATCTTTCCTCCTGGCTCTGTCTGTCAAAAAGACTTAACCCCAGTGATTCCAGTTCTTATCTAGATCTGCTTCTGGATATATCTGCTTTGGACAGGGGGATAGACACCATAGCACAGATTTGTTATGAGTGGTTCCCAAGAAAGGGGAAATATGTGAATAGGCAATAACTCCAAGAAATATCTACTACATTTCTGTGTTGAGTAACTTTTAGTACTCTTCTAAAATTAGTTGTGAAAGTATATGGCTAGAAAATGGCTAAAAAGTCTGAGAAGTCATAATTGTCTTTCCAGCTTTCAGTTCCCATCTGAGCTCAAGTGAAACTATCATTATTTGGGCAATAACAATTGGGTATTGTTATCTCTGTTTTACAGATTAGAATACAGTGTTCAGAAGAATTTGGTACCTGACCATAGGGATTCCATGTTTAAGTTTGATCCTCTCTCTCTTAAGCTTCACTATCTCTTATCCAAGTTAATCTTTATCTCATTTTTTTAGCTACTAAATTAGTAAATTATTTCAAACCTTTAAACATTCTGAATAACTGGGATAAAATAATTGATTTTGCTTTCAGGTACAGATGAAAGACATAGCAGAAGAGCTGTTACTACAGAAGCCCGAAAAGAAAATTGGGGTCTGGAAGGCAAGTAATATTTGTTACATTCTTCCTCTTGTAAGTTTTCCTCTGTCAAAGTATTGTTTTTCCTTCCCTTTCTTGTTCAAAAGTCCTCACTGAAGACACACTGTTTTCTAAACTGCCGACTGAGCATTGATACTGTTTTTAATTGGTGAATGGAATTTGGGGGAAAATGTGACTCCACCAGAACTCTGTTCTTTTTTAAAAAAATATTATTATTATTCTTATCATCATCATCATCATCATCATCATCATTTTTAGGGTCTTGCTGTGTTGCCCAGGTCAGAGTACATGGCATGATCATAGCTCATTGTAACATCTAACTCCTGGGCTCAAGTGATCCTCTTGCCTTAGCCTCCTGAGTATAGAGCTCCATTCTTAAAGAGATCCTTGACCTGCACAACCTTAGAGTGTGTGATTGCCTTAAGTATATATTTTTCTTCATTCTGCATGTCATGGATTTACTGAGACAAGCTGTGCATTCCAGCATATGATAGTTAATTATTAAGAGTGAGTTACATAAAAAATAAGCAACATGTAGCAGAATCGGCAGGTTAAATCATCTTACATTTTGACATCTGTCTGTCTGTCTATCTATCTATCTATCTATCTATCTATCTATCTATCTGTCTGTCTACAGAGTTTCTGTTGCCCAGGCTGGAATGAAGTGGCATGATCTCAGCTCACTGCAACCTCTGCCTCCTGGGTTCAAGCAAGCCTCGGGCCTCAGCCTCCCCAGTAGTTGGGATTACAGGCACGTACCATCACGCCTGGCTAATTTTTTGTATTTTTAATATAGATGGGGTTTTGCCATGTTGCCCAGGCTGATCTTGAACTCCTGAGCTCAGGCAATCCACCCGTCTTGAGCTCCCAAAGTGTTAGGATTACAGGCGTGAGCCACCATGCCTGGCACATCATCCCTTCTATTTAGAATTGCATTTTAGTCGTAACTGTATACTGCTCCCTGGCATCCTCACAAGGGCACTTTGCCGAGCAGGAGCACACATAAAAAATCAAATCAAATCAAAATAGAAATAAAAATAATAAAAACAAAAAGAATTACATTTTAGCTTTAAAAGAATTAGGATAGCTACCACTTTGGTGACTTAAAACCAATACAATATAATACCTGGCTAGAAATGGCCTATTTTGCTTTGTAACAAGCATGATAAACATAGTCTTCCTTTTGAGCTCACAAGTTTATGTGTATTTATCCTTCTGCAGGTCCTGATAAAATGTCGAACTAGACCTAGGTGACCCTCTGCTAACTAACAAAGATAAATGTTTTTTGAATATTAGAGGAATATATGTATCTGTCAGTATGCGCTTTTCTGTATTTTCCCCTTGAAAAGTAATAAACGTTTTAAATGTTTGTTTTTTGCTATAATTTTGATTGAAATATTATGTAGAATGAGATTATTTTTATATAATTATGTATTACATATATTTTATTATTTTGTTTAAATTACAGGTTTTAGTTAAATTTCTAAGTTTTAGTGTCTTAAGCAGATCTTAAAATATTATTTGCTGAGTGGGTTTTAAATAAACATCCCAGTCTAATATCTAGTTGTTCCAAAAATCTGTAGGGCTGTAATTTTAATATGGACCATATGGTGGGGGTCTTAACATTTTGTCCAGAGAACGTGACATGTGTTTCACTGAAATAGTGATAGACATCTATTCACCTTATCTGGGTTAATGGCGCCACCATTCATCTAGACTGCCTGGAGTGGCCTTCACTTTTCAGTTTCCAACTCAGATGTCATCCTCAAGGCCCTTCTCTGAAAGGTTTTACTCCTCCAGGCAGAATTAGTTACTCCTCCTTTATGTTACCATGGTACTTTAAAAAAATATAACTTTAGAAACACTTAAATTGATGGTCACATATGATTTGTTTCAAGGAATTTATTTTATGTGTGGCTAAATCCATCTAAAACATTGTCTTTGGAATGATACTTCCTTGCATGCTTTTAAGCTAAAAATCAGCTTTGGGGAACTTCATTATTAAAACCTATTTAGTGAATTCAACAAAATCAATTTCTTATGTTTTCAATCTGAGAGGCTAAGTGATTTTAAATAGGCAAAATTTTAAAAAAGTAGATATTTTATATTTCCAAATTGTGAAGATATAAAATAAGTGTAGATAAAAATAACTTTAGGTGTTACTAAAATGCCGTGGGTGCTTCTAGCTTTTATGTTATGTAAAGTAAACCCATAGTCAGAGGAGTTTTATCAAAATAATTTATTAATGATCATTATTTATCATTTTTAGTCACAATTTATTAAAATAATATAAAGATGTCTCATCTAAAAATATAATATTTCCAGGATAAAATTATAGTGAAGCTCTATAGTAAATTATTTAACTTATAGAATTTAATTGATAATTTTTTCTTAAAAAATGAAAAATGTATTGAATGTTCGACTACTTTTACTTTTTAAAGGCAGGAGAATTATATATTAATATATAACATATAATAAAATAAATAATGTAATATATGATCATAACATTATGATTATTTTGTTTTGTTTGAGCACAGAACTCATACAATGCACTAAAAAGTCGTTTTTCACCATAATCTCAAGCTGTAATAACTGTTAACATTTTTAAACAATGTAGTCATATGGTCTAAATCATTTAGTCATTTCTTGTTCGCTCTACCTCCTAAAACTGAAGCCATAAAAAATATAAAGGAGACAAAAGAGAAAGGAATGGGGGGAAAGTTGCCAAATTCTACTATAGCTGTGCCACAAATTTCAACAGGCAAAATCATAGGAGATAGAAGTTGGTAATTGTTAGCCTAATTAATGAGCTAATTTCATATATTCTGTTTTGGACAGCCTGTGGAGAGTAAGTGGATCTCTTCATCTTGTGAAATAATTGCTTTCCGCAAAGCTTTATTGAATCCAGTTACTTCAAGACAGTTTCAACGTTTTGTGGCTCTAAAAGGAGATTTGTTGGAAAATGGGGTACTCTTTTGGCAAGAAGTACAAAAATATAAGGTATTGTATTGGGAGTAGAGAAAACAACCTGTTTTGAGGAGGAAGTGCATTAAAATGTCAGATTTTTAAACTAACTTTATGCACAAGATTTGTATAAGATATCCCAATTTTGCCATCTTTTTCCTACCAGTATATAAATATTGAGATATTTATTGTCCAATCTCTAGATACATTTATTATTATACACTGAAGAGTAAGAGTGAGCTCTGGAATGATAATACAGGTTGAGTATTCCAAGTCTGAAAATCTGAAACCCAAAATGTTCCAAAATCTGAAACTTTTTGAAAGCCAACATGATACTCAAAGTAAATGCTCCTTGGAGTATCCCAGATTTTGGATTTTTGGATCCGGAGTGCTCAACCAGTCAGTGTAATATAAATATTCCAAAATCAAAAGAGAATCCAAAATCTAAAATGCTTCTGGTCCCAACCATTTCACATGAGGAATACTCAACCTGTATTAGGTTTTTTTAAGGTATTAACAAACATATGATTTAATGAAAACCTTCCCAAAGAGAGTTTTAACTATATTTCTACATATCAGTTATCTCTAAATATATGTACATAGTTTTTCCTAATAATATTTATATTTGGTGTATCCATACAACCAAGATCTCCTTGTAAGAATCCCTTTCAGCCATATTTATAGTAATAGTAATAAAAAAGACAGGATTGTGGATAAATAAACCAACAGAGAAAAGAAAGGAATTAGAAAGAATTAGCGATTAGAAAGAATAGCCAAATTCTTAACAAAATAAGTATAAGATAAATGGTTAGGTACAAAGGCAGTTTATTTTCAAGGTTAAGTGTTTAATGTAATCAGATATAATCATTGTGTGGAAGAGGAGGAAGGGACTTTTCATATTATGTTGTCTAGACTCGAATAAAGAAATGTTGTCTAGAAATACTGAAAGGTATTTCAGTCTTTGCTTAAATGCTCCCAGAGGCAGCAGGCTGATTTCCTTGCAAGCAGTCTATTCCATCCCACTGTAAAAGTGGGGAATAAAAATTAACAATTTAGCCAGGTGTAGTGGCGCATGCCTGTAATCCCAGCACTCTGGGAGGCTGAGGTGGGTGGATCACCTGAGGTTGGGAGTTTTGAGACCAGCCTGACTAACATGGAGAAACTCCGTCTCTACTAAAAAAATACAAAAATAGCCGGTATGGTGGTGCATGCCTGTAATCCCAGCTATTTGAGAGGCTGAGGCAGGAGAATTGTTTGAACCAAGGAGGCAGAGGTTGCAGTGAGCCAAGATCACGCCATTGTGCTCCAGCCTGGGCAACAAGAGCAAAACTCCATGTCAAAAAAAAATTAACAATTTAAGACTATAATGCTTTCAAATGGCCTGTAACTGTGTATTATGTGACGCTAATACAGTTGTTCAACATATTTATTTAGTAGTTGCTCAATAAAATCTATTTCCAAGCTTTTCTGACATACAATAAAACTGTTTTCTACCCTTTTCTGTTATCAACAGTTTTCATACTATTCTCAACTGAGGCTGTAACATTAAAAAAATGTTTTTTTGAGACAGGGTCTCACTTTGTTGCCCAGGCTGGAGTACAGTGGCACAAGACAGCTCACAGCCTTGCCCTTCTGGGTTCAAGTGATCTTCCCACCTCAGCCCCCCAAATAGCTGGAAGTACAGGCCTGCACCACCATGCCTGGCTAATTTTTAATTTTTTTATATAGATAGAGTCTCCCTATGATACCCAGGCTGGTAAAAAAAGTTTTTTGAGAGAAGTTTTTTCACAATCTTTCACATGAGCAATATTAAAATAATTTTTTTGGGAATTAGAAAGGAGGAGTGTGTTTTCCACAACAGGTAATTTTAAATTATGGTGGGAAGAACTATCTTTAAGCTAATATGAATATGAACAAGCCTAACCCTGCTAGGACAAGAGGTAATGAGATAAACTTTGTAAGATCGGTATTTTCAAAACCAACTATAGACTTACGCACAGTTAACTTGTAGTTTTGTGACTTTCTCCTTTAAGGCTGCCCTTGGTCTCCATTTTAATAACTTTTCTACAGTATAGCATGAAGGGCTTACAATACTAGGTAGCTATAAGAGTACATTTATTTATATAACAAACATTTATTAAGTATCAAATGTGTCAGGCATCATATTAGATTGTAGCCATAAAAAGTTGAGTACAATACACTGCCCTCTCTCAGGCAGGAAGACGTCATGAGAACAAATATTAGGAAATAGTGTTGATTCTGATCCGTGTTCTGACTAGGTATAGTTTTAGCACAGAGGAGAGAATGATAGGGTTGGGGACAATAGGTCAGAGAGGTCTCAGCAAGAGTGATAATACTTGCGTTGGGCTGTGGCGGAGTTGGCCAGCTGGAAGGCATTTATTCCACTTTATAGTCTAACTGAGCTAACTCTTAAAGAGCTTATTCTTATTAAGTGTCCACTATGTGCCAGATATTGTCTTGATGGTTTTCATGTAATAATGAATTTATTCTTTACAAGAATCCCATGAGGTCAAGGATGTCATTCTCATCACTTCATAGATGAAATTAATGCACAGAGAGGCTAAGAAATTCCCAACATTACACAGTTAATTAACTGGTAGAGCTAGACTTTGAACCAGGTCATTCTATTACTAAAGCCCATGTCCTTAACCATTAAGCTATGCTGCATCTCAGTATTGACTGTGGTAATGTACAAAGAGATGGCTGGAGTAATCTTAGTCAAACACTGCTCTAGATTGTGAAAAGTTGGAAAGAACCCAGTTGTACAACAAGGACATTGGTTACTAAATTATCTATACAATAGAATATTTTGTAGCCATTAAAAATTTTGCAGGAAAATAATCAATGATGGGAAAAGATGTTCTCATCATTGATCTTTTAAAAAACTAAAAAACAGTATGGTTTAATCTAAAGTATGTGTAGATGTGTGTGTGTATGTGTGTATCCACAGAGAAAAGACTGGAAAAATTTATTTATCCAACAAATATTTATTAAGCACTTACCAAGGACCTGGCCAAATCCTGAGGATACAACTGTGATCAAAACAGTCTCCCCTGGCTTATCCATTCCACTCCGGATGTGCTGACCCCTGCGATTTCCCCAAATGTGGGAAACTTGACTACATACTTTGTGGTAGTGGGGGACTGTGTTCGAAGGGAAAAAAAAAAAAAAAACAAAACAGCCTACCCTGTTAAAGCTTATAGTATCAGAGGAAGGACAAATGAGTGGTAGACAAGGCAATTATAAGAGTATGACTAGTGCCACAAGGGAAGAAGCGCAGTGTGCTATGGGAGTCACTGAGATGGACGTCTCTCCGGGACTGAGTCACAGAAAGCTCACTAGAGGAAAGTATGCTTAAACTGAGACCTTAATAATAAGCAAGAGTTAACTAAGCTAATGGCACAACAGGCCAGAACAATTAGAAAAAAATCAGTTATGAATCAGTCCAAATGCTGTCCTTTTGCTCAAGATTATAATTGTCATAACTTCACAAATTTGTTTTTATTTCACAAGCCTTATGTTCCATAATTAGAAGGCCAATTGAATGATATATGTTCCATAATTAGAATTCCATAATTTGGAGGCTAATTGAATAATAAAATGGGCTTTTTCTTTTCTTTTCTTTTTTTGAAACACTAGCTTGCTCTGTTGCCCAGGTTGGAGTACTGTGGTGTGATCATGGCCCACTGCAGCTTCCACCTCCCTGGGCTCAGGTGATCCTCCCACCTCAGCCTCCCCAGTATCTGGGACTACAGGCATGCACCACCATGCCCAGCTAATATTTTGTATTTTTTGTAGAGACAGAGTTTCACCATGTTGCTCGGGATGGTCTCAAACTCCTGAGCTCATGCATTCCACCTGCCTCGACCTCCCAAATTGTTGGGATTAGAGGCAATGAGCCACCACACCTAGCCTAAATACGCTTTTTTCTAAAGTGATGCTAAATTGAGTATGAAGTGCTAATTGTCACAATGTAACATTTATATTAAGCTTTTTTCACATTGAACTTATACCAAATTATATATAAAGTTTTACATAAAAGACAGCAGAATTTTTATTTCTTTCATAATATCCATAGGAGAGCTATTACAATGCCCAGCATGTACTACGTACTTAATAAGTGTTGGTTCATTTCTGGGTCTAAAATGAGAAGTTTTCAAATTTGTTTTATTTCTGATGATTTGGAAAATAAAGTATTTGACAGAGAAATGCTATAATTCAAGCTAAAGTACTTCTTTATTTTAAAAAATGATATCCCTACACCTGTGACTTTAAGACTAGCTCATTTTGGACAAACATGAACAGATACTTCGCAAAAGGTATATAAACAGCCGTGAAACATATGAAGAAATGCTCATCATCACTAATCATCAGAGAAATGCACATCAAAACCACAGTGAGATAACATACACCGATCAGAATAGCTATTATTAAACAGTCAGAAAACAATAACTGCTTAATGAGGCTGCTGAGAAAAGGGAGTGTTTATACACTGTTGGCAGGAATGTGAATTAGTCCAGCCACTGTGGAAAGCAGTCTGGAGATTTCTCAAAGAAATTAAAACAGAGCTACCATTTGACCCAGCAATTCCATTACTGGGTACATGCCCCAAGGAGAATAAATCATTCTACCAAAAAGATAAATGTACGCATACATTTATCACTGCACTATTCACAATAGCAAAGACATGGAATTAACCCAGGTGGCCATGAATAGTGGCCAAGAAAATGTGGTACATATACACCATGGAATACTACACAGCCATAAAAAATAATGAAATCATGTCCTTTGCAGCAATGTGGGTGGAGCTGGAGGCCATTATCATAAGGGAATTAATGTAGAAACAGAAAACCAAAACCACATGTTCTCACTTATAAGTGGGAGCTAAACGTTGGGCACATATGGACATAAATATGGGAATAATAGACACTGTGTACTACTAGAAGGGGTAGTGAGGGGAGGGTGGGTTGAAAACCTACCTGTTGGGTACTACGCTCACTACCTAAGTGACAGGATCTGTAACCCAAACTTCAGTGTCACGCAATACTCCCATGTAACAAACTTGCACATGTACCCCTTGTGTCTAAAATAAATGTTGACAATTTTTTAAATGGCTCATTTTAATATATGATCATTAATTTTAGGTTATCTATAAAGAGGATAATACAATAGGGTAACTACACAATATAGATACTGAAAGACATAGAATGGCACACCTATTGACAACCAGCATGCCCACTACCCTTTTTGAGCCTAAATTACCTTGATGTAAAAGCAGATCTGGATGGGAAAGCTTTCATATCCAACCGTAGGCTGAGTTAGGTGCCTGTTCTCACTGTTCTCCTAGGATACTGTGTATATCTCTATCATAACATTTATTAACTGTCCAAATTGGAGTAACATATTTTCGCACTTCTCTAGTGGAGATTGAACATTAAAAGGATAGGGGCTATGTCTTGATGCTCAGCTCAGTGTCTGGTATGTAACAGGCACTCATTATGTAGTTATCAAATGAGTCAAAGTAGATACTAATGCTGTTCCTTTGCCTAGAGGAACAAATGATAGGGATTGTATGAAATCTTTATTTATGTAACATAGATGTATCAAAGTCTTAGCTTCCTCAAATCTAAGAGAAAGAAAATCTATGATTTTTTAAAGACGGCCTTGCCGTATCCCAGTGCTCTCTTGACCTAAAGTTGAAATGTATATATTAATTGAAACACATAGTTCTATTAAGTGTTCTAGTAATGTGTTAATTATATACCGTTCTATCTTTCCTTCTCCTATTCAGGACTTGTGCCATTCTCACTGTGATGAGTCTGTCATCCAGAAGAAGATTACAACTATTATCAACTGCTTTATTAACTCTAATATTCCACCAGCTTTACAAATTGACATTCCAGTAGAGCAAGCCCAGAAGATTATTGAACACCGGAAGGAATTAGGACCATATGTATTTAGAGAGGCACAGGTAAAAGATCAGGGCATGTGGCTAAGCATATTTTAAAATAGATTGACAATCTTTTCATTATTTACTTATTTTGAGATGCAGTCTTGCCCTGTCGCCCAGGCTGGGGTGCAATGGTGCAATCTCCACTCACCGCAATCCCTTCCTCCCAGGTTCAAGTGATTCTCCTGCCTCAGCCTCCCAAGTAGCTGGGATTATAGGTACACGCCACCATGCTCGGCTAATTTTTTTTTGTATCTTTAGTAGAGATGGGGTTTCACCATGCTGGCCAGACTGGTCTTGAACTCCTGACCTTGTGATCCACCCACCTCAGCCTCCCAAAGTTCTGGGATTACAGGCATGAGCCACTTTGCCTGGCTGACAATCCTTTTAAAGGTAGATATCCCTTCTAAGTGCAGGAGTTGAAAAACAAACAAACAAAAAAAGATAGACATCCTTTTGGACCGGGTGTGGTGGCTCACGCCTGTAATCCCAGCACTTTGGGAGTCTGAGGCAGGCAGACTATTTGAGCTCAGAAGTTTGAGACCAGCCTGGGCAACATAGTGAAACTCTGTCTCTTAAAAAAAAGTAAATAAAAAAAAAAAGATAGATATCCTTTTTTTGTTTTGTTTTGTTTTTGTTTTTGTTTTTGAGACGGAGTTTCACTCTTGTTACCCAGGCTGGAGTGCAATGGCGCGATCTCGGCTCACCGCAACCTCCGCCTCCTGGGTTCAGGCAATTCTCCTGCCTCAGCCTCCTGAGTAGCTGGAATTACAGGTACGCGCCACCATGCCCAGCTAATTTTTTGTATTTTTAGTAGAGACGGGGTTTCACCATGTTGACCAGTATGGTCTCGATCTCTTGACCTCGTGATCCACCCGCCTTGGCCTCCCAAAGTGCTGGGATTACAGGCTTGAGCCATCGCGCCCGGCCCAATAGATATCCTTTTAAAGCTTGTAAATTATTTGTATTTGACAAGGTTCCAGTCCTCCCAATACTGGGACTTACTCTATTTAATTTAAATAATCTTTGCATATGCCACTGAAATATAAAAAGCTGGTAATTTACATGCAAATGTTTTTCATGATCATATACAGCAAATAAAATTAAATATTACCATTTGGCTTTCCATGGTTACCATTTTTGTTTTTAACTTGTTAAACTCCTGCTAATTCCTCCTTCCTTTCCCACCATTCATATTTCCTTTTAAAATATTTGCTGCCACACAAATGTGTAAAATATGTGTGCCCCAAGATTTGTGTATTTTTAAAGATTGGAATATTCACATAGCTCATAAAATAAGTGAGAGGAGATTTAAGTACTCTACCAACATAAAGTATACAAACTCATGAAAGGAAAATCATGCCTGTTAACTTGCTCAAGTTACTTCTTTTTAAGATAAATAATAGAAAACAGTGACTTGGTGAACATAATTTATTTGCATTTTAAAAAGCCTTTTAGTGATGTTGTTCCTAAAAAATGATTAAGAAAAATAAATTATAATAGGGGTAATAGGGAAGGCCATGTCATGAATGAAGTGATATGAAACAGAGATTTAGGGTATTATTGCCCTTGAGCATGGAAAAAGGCAATTATTTTTACATGCATTTGTGAGCCAGCTGTGTTCTAAGTCCTCTAAGGAACTAAAAGTAGACTCAAATTATGCATTAAAATAGGCAGAAATATAGAGGAATGATTGAGGATGTGCTACAGAGAAATGGTGAAAACATGGTGTCAGAATGGTAACATCTGTTAATGAAAAGACCCTAGAGATAGCTTAGCCTAGCCTGGGTTTCCTGGTAACCAGGCCTGGACTTACCCATCGATATCAAAGGCCTTGAATCTGACCATAAATGTCTGGAGCTGCTGATGCTGGTTAGTTCCACTATACTCTTCAGGGATTGCAACCAAAGAAGTTTATTTGGGTCCTCTCGCCTATGACTTCTACCTGATTTTCTAAAAGGGAGTCATAGGTCTATCTTAAATATGGATGTTAGAGCATCTGAAAATAAATAATCTTTATGTAGGGGCCTCATCCCACTGAATCTGTTGTTATTCCTGTTTTCCCAAAGAAACTTAGAGAATGGCAGGATACAAGCCACAGATCTGGTTGGCCATCTCCATGTCTTCCCATTCCTTCATTTCTTTACCTCCATTTTCTAATCCGTTCCTAAAACTTGGATTAGGAACAGGTCAGGGCTTATGGCTAAGGGATCAGGGCATATGGCTAAGCATATTTTAAAACAGATTGGCAATCCTTTTGTAGATATCCTTTTGGGCTGGGCATGGTGGCTCATGCCTATAATCCCAGCACTTTGGGAGGCCGAGGCCTCCTTATTATCTGTCGTTCTATCCACTCCTCCATTCGACTACCTCACTTCGGATCTGCAGCATGACTCATGTATTACAGAAACTCCTTGCCTCTGGGTTCTCTCCAGGCCATCCAACTCAGGGCAGACACAGCAATCTTTTTCCAATGTATATCTGATCATGTCACTTCTCTGCTTAAAATATTTGAATTGCAGCCGGGCACAGGCTCACACCTGTAAGTAATCCCAGCACTTTGGGAGACCAAGGCAGGAGGATTGCTTGAGGCCAGGAGTTCAAGACTAGTCTGGGCAATATAATGAGATCTTGTCTCTACAAATAATAGTTTTTAAAATATTTTGATTCTTCCCATTGCTCTCAGAATGAAGCCCATACTCCTAGATATCTCTCTAGCTACATCTTTTACCTGCCATCCCTGCCCTAGTCTAATTGAAATTGTAGTTTCATAACTGGCCCTTACTACTTTCTGTCCTAAGCTCTTTGCAGTATCATCTCTCCCTTGTTTTTATCCCTGTCATAACACTTATCACACTAAATTGAAAGTGATTATTCCCATGTCTGATGGTCCCATTAGACTGTAACCTCTTTGAGGGCAGGGAATGGTTCTTATTTATCTTTGTGGCCCAAATGCCAGGCATAGAGAAGGTATTGTTTGAATACCTAAACGAATGATGTGAGACTAGATCTGTCATAACAGAAAGGAGTAAGATCAAATTGGAAATGAGAGCAAAGTTGTGCAAAAGGGCTAAATAGTAAATTTAAAACTGCTGACTGTTTTAGCATTGGTATCAGCGTAACTTCTGTCTGCTCCTCACTCCCACTCCCAGTAGCCTGAAAGTTTGCATTACTCAGACAAATTTTCACTGGCCCCTTTTGCTTATACTAAAGCCATTACTTATCTACTGGCAGTGAGTAAAGCAGTTCTTTATTTATTAAAACATTTTCTTATCCACAATTTGGTTATCTTTTAAGATTACACAGGTACAGGGTAATTTTAATTAACGGTACATATTAACCTACAATCTCAATTGCAGCATTAAACCACAGAGCAGTTTTATGCCTTCTGTTGAAAAATTGTGTCCTAATTGGGTGACTTTTACTAGAAAGCCTTCGAAATGGAAATATATATATTCAAGAACTGGGAGTGACTCAGGTTTTGGAAAGATAACTGAGAAGTTTGGTTAATAGAAGAGGAGGAGTATTTAAGTTCATAATATAAACTACCATGATCCCTTAACATTGGAACAGGGGATTACTTAATTAAATGTGTGGCAGGTAAATGTAAATGAAAATATCTTAAAAGCCTGTGTTTCATCAGATAAAGCATCTCTAAATTTTACATTTATACTCCCAAGAGGCCATAGAATTCAATAACAAAACTGTATTTTAAAAGGAGTGAATAATTTTAGTATTACTAATAACATTCATGTATGGAAAACAGGAGTAATGAAATATGCTGTTTCACTGCAGCATTTATTTTTTTAAAGATTCCTCTTTTCCCCTATGAGTTGGCTTGTAGCCTAATAGGATGCTTCATTTTTCTCCAGGGCATTAGGTAAAGGCCCTTCCTAGCAATAAGATATTGAACTTGATCTGATGTGGCAAGTCCTACCTTCTTGGAAGTAATGTATGCCTCTGGAACTAATGGAAAAACTTGGCATGAGAATGAGAGCAACTATTCTTATCTCTATAAATATCACAATTAATCACTTAAAGTGTCCTCATAGAAAGCATTTGTCCAGGATACCGTTCTGCTTTTTAAATGTTACTTTTCTTGCTCGAACATAAAAGAGAGATTATATCATTTAAAAGTTACTCAAGATTTATTCTTAGATCTGCAGCTTTGTTTAAGAGCTTTTCCAGAGGCAAAATGGTATTTCCTTTCTCTAAAAGAAAGAAAAGAGGGAGGAGGGAGTTTCCTTGATGAACTAGATTTTTGGAATACTTGCGTAAAACAGCACAGTGTGTGGCAGATCAACTAGTATATGTTTTAAAAGAAAACATAAATTTCTTATTTTAAAAGACCTAATGGATTCTTTATTAATACAAACAATTGGTTAGGGAAACATAAAGAATAAAGTGACTTTTAAGTGTATTTAGTGTATGTTTTTTTTTTTAAGAAAGACTTCTCATTGGTAATAAAAACCATTGATGATAAGCATGTGCCAAGCAAAACTATACCAAGATATCTGGAGACAATAAGTTGGAGGAAACATGGTGTATATTAAAGAGAGAATAGTTCATCTATGATTATGATGATTAGAGTTTAAATTGGTACATTTGTATAAAATTGTAATCTGAGACTTCATTTTTTATATAGATGACAATTTTTGGTGTTCTGTTTAAATTCTGGCCTCAGTTCTGTGAGTTTAGGAAGAACTTAACAGATGAAAATATTATGAGTGTTTTAGAGAGAAGACAAGAATATAATAAGCAGAAAAAAAAATTGGCAGTCCTAGAAGACGAAAAATCTGGAAAGGTGAGACAAGACTCATTTTGGATTTTATCAGACTTTTAAAAAGTTGTGATATATGTATGTGAATTATAGAGTAATTTTGGCTGGAGTTATAGAGAGAGAAGTTATGGAATACAGATACTAGTGGATTTTAAGCCTTTAGTCAGAAGCTTTGGACTTTTTTGGAATTCCTCTAAATTCATCTCAAATGTCATCTCTTCTATGTGAAGGCTTCCTTGACTCTCTGTGGCAATGCAAGCAACTTGTATCTGCTGCAATAACATTCCTCCCCTTTGTAGAGCATGCTTTAGATAGTCCTATGGTTGAGTTTTTGCATCTGTCATCTTCATTGGACTAAGATCCTCAATGATAGTATCTGCCTTATTCATCCATGTTTTATAAGCCCTTACACTAGTGTCCAGCACATGCTCAATTATTGTTTATTGAATAAATCAGGAAATGAATGAACAAATATTATATACTGGCAGGAGCAACATTTTCAATATTAAAATTACAGAATGACACATTGTGAAGTTTGTAAATGAGTCACAAATTGGCCAGCTTCCCCATTTGTCTACTATCTGTTCATTCATTCATTCATTCATTCATTCATCTCTCTCTCTCCCCTTATATTTATCCATCTTAATTAAGAAGGGGTAATTGCTCCCAAATAATGTGTTTCATCTTATTTATAAGTTTATGCCTATTTTATTTTTTTAAGTAAATGAAAAAGACACCAAATGACACAAAGGTAACATCATGAATACTCACATTTATTTGTGCAGGCCAAAACACTTTTTAACATTTTGCTTTATTTTTGCTTTTCCCCATTAGAAATAAAACATTGCAGTTAGAGTAAGATCTAGTAACCTCAGCCCTGAGTTCTATCATCCTTTCTATACCCAGAAGCAGTCATTAAGTTTCAGATATATTTGTCCAGCTCTTTTTAAAGACAGTATTTCATGCATGTGAATGCATTCATAAACAATACAGATTTCTATGCTGTATGTAATTTAACTTACATAAATGGTATCATATTGTATTAGTCTGCTCAGTCTGCCATAAAATGCATGTTCATTCCTTTTATTTTATTTCTTGAGATGGAGCCTCGCTGTGTTGCCTAGGCTGTGGTGTAGTGGCACAATCTCAGTTCACTGCAATCTCCGCTTCCCAGGTTCAAGTGATTACTGTGTCTCAGCCTCCTGAGTAGCTGGGACTATAGGTGCACGCCACCATGCCACGCTAATTTTTGTATTTTTATTAGAGACAGGGTTTCGCCATGTTGGCCAGGCTGGTCGTGAACTCCTGACCTCAAGTGATCCACCCACCTCAGCCTCCCAAAATGGTTAGATTATAGGCATGAGCCATGGTGCCCGGCCATGGTCATTCCTTTTAATCAGCAAATACACTTCTAGAAATTTATTCTGAAGAAGATAATTGGCTGAATATGGTAGCTCACACCTGTAATCCCAGCATTTTGGCAGGCCAAGGCAGGAGATCCCTTGAGCCTAAGAGTTGGAGACCAGCCTGGGCAACATAGCAAGACCTTGTGTCTACAAATAATTTATAAATAAATAAATGAGAGAATCATAAAAATGCACAAAGGTGTATACAAACAGCATCATTTATAATAGCAAAAAGTTGAAAATGAGCGAAATTTCTTTTTTTTTTTTTTTGGTCATCTAATTATTTTAATGGCAATACACTCTATCATTCAGATATAAAAACTCAAGGACAAGTTCATCCTATGAAATTCTAGGCCTTGGGTCTGCTCAAATTTGTGTCACACTGGCAAAATATTTTGTCCTTTACAGAATATAGTATAACCCTATCCAGCTACACAGGAAATTGAGAAATAAAATACATTCACAGGATTCCCATTGCTAAAGCTAGAGTGAATTGTGTTGTTGATAATATCACCAGGTTAACTAAGGAATATTAGTAATAAGAAAAGAGTACTTTTAAAATTTTGCCACCACAGCAAACAGATTTATCAGATGCTGGTTCAACAATACAGAATAATCTTAATATGACAAGTTTCTAATATAATGCCAATATATTATTATTAATATCATCTATGCATAGTGACTACATTTTAATGTCTTTTCTTTGGGGCTTTTTTTTTTTTTTTTTTTTTTGAGATGGCGCCTAAGCTAGACTGCAGTGGTGTGATCTTGGCTCACCGCAACCTCCACCTCTCGGGTCCAAGCAATTCTCCTGCCTAAGCCTTCTGAGTAGCTGGAATTACAGACTTGCACCACCATGACTAGCTAATTTTTGTATTTTTTTTTTTTTTTGTAGAGTTGGAGTTTTACCATGTTGGCCAAGCTGGTCTCAAACTTTTGACCTCAAGTAATCTGTCCACCTTAGCCTCCCTAAGTGCTGGGATTACAGGCGTGCTCTGCCTTTTTTTTTTTTTTTTTTTTTTTAAGACAGTCTTGCTCTGTCACCCTGGCTGGAGTGCAGTGGTGCGATCTCACCTCACTGCAACCTCTGCCTCCCAGTTTCAAACGATTCTCCTGCCTCAGACCACTAAGTAGCTTGGATTACATGTGTGTGCCACCACACCTGGCTAATTTTTATATTTTTAGTAGAGCTGGAGTTCCGCCACGTTGGTCGGGGTGGTCTCAAACTCAGGTGATCCACCCGCCTCAGCCTCCCAAAGTGTTGGGATTACAGATGTGAGCCATTGCTCCCAGCCTTATATCCTTTCTTTATATGCAGTATTAATCTTTTTTTCTCATTACTATTGTATCATAAACATTTTATATATTAAACATTCTTCATGAACATAGCATTTCATGACTCGATAATGTTCCATTCAAGGGTTAAGGCATGGGTTATTTAACCAAATGTTTAAATTGAAATATTTTTGTCTCACAGCACTTACGCTGTTATAATAGTAATCTTGGATAAAATCACCCCTCCCCAACCTGAGCCCTCCATCAAAGATTTGGGTTACTTCATGAAACTATACATTTTAATATGTGATTACTGCTCAAAGGGTGTAACCATTTTAAGGTATTCAATACATTTACAAATTATTCTCTTATGTGAGTACTAACCAGGCTCCATTCTGCTTAACTTCAGAGATTAGACAAGATATAAATTATTCTATTAAAAAGTGTATGCCAGTTTAAAATGATCTGCAGTGTCAGTTGACAGAAAATACCCATTTTGCTACACTTATGTTACTATGCATATTAATATTTTTTATTATTGCACTTTAAGTTCTGGAATACATATGCATAACATGTGGGTTTGTTGCATAGGTATACATGTACCATGGTGGTTTGCTGCACCCATCAACCTATCATCTAGGTTTTGGTTTTTTTTTTCATTTTTGAGACAGAGTCTCACTCTGTCACCTGGGCTGGAATGCAGTGGTGTAGCCTCAGCTCACTGCAACATCCACCTCCTGGGATCAAATGATTCTCCTGCCTCAGCCTCCCAAGTAGCTGGAATTACAGGTGCCCACCACTATGCCCAGCTAATTTTTTGTATTTTTAGTAGAGATGGTGGGGGGGGTTACACTACATTGTCCAGACAGGTCTTGAACTCCTGACCTAGTGATTCACCTACCTCGGCCACCCAAAGTGCTGGGATAACAGGCATGAGCCATTGCACTTGGCAATGTCATCTAGGTTTTAAGGCTTACATGCATTAGGTATTTCTCCTAATGCTCTCCTTCCCCTTGCCCTTACCTCCTGACAGGCCCTGATGTGTGATATGCCCCTCCCTGTGTCCATGTGTTCTCATTGTTCAACTCTCACTTATGAATGAGAACATGCAGTATTTGGTTTCCTGTTCTTGTGTCAGTTTGCTGAGAATGATGGTTTCCAGCTTTATCCATGTCCCTGTAAAGGACAGGAATTAATTCTTTTTTAGGGCTGTATAGTATTCCATGGTGTATATTTGTCACATTTTCTTTATCCAGTCTATCATTGAGGGGCATTTGGGTTGGTTCCAAGTTTTTGCTATTGTGAATAGTGCTGCAGTAAACATAGTGTGCATGTGTCTTTATTGTAGAATGCTTTATAATCCTTTGGGAGGTTGCAGTAAGCCAGTAATGGGATTGCTTGTCAAATGGTATTTCTGGTTCTAGATTCTTGAGGAATTGCCACACTGTCTTCCACAATGGTTGAACTAATTTACACTCCCACCAACAGTGTAAAAGTGTTCCTATTTCTCCACATTCTCTCCAGCATCTCTTGTTTTCTGACCTGTTAATGATCGCCATTCTGACTGGCATGAGATGATATCTCATTGTGGTTTTGATTTGCATTTCTCTAATGACCAGTGATGATTAACTTTTTTTCATATGTTTATTGGCCACATAAATGTCTTCTTTTGAAAAGTGTCCATATCCTTCACCACTTTCTGATGGGGTTGTTTGTTTTTTCTTTGTAAATTTATTTAAGTTCCTATAGATTCTGGATATTAGACCTTTGTAAGATGGATAGATTACAAAAATTTTCTCCCATTCTGTAGGTTGCCTATTCTCTCTGATGACAGTTTCTTTTGCTGTGTAGAAGCTGTTTAGTTTAATTAGATCCTATTTGTCAACGTTGGCTTTTGTTTTCATTGCTTTTGGTGTTTTAGTAATAAAGTCCTTGCCCATGCCTATATCCTGAATGGTATTGCCTAGGTTTTCTTCAATTTTAGGTCTTATGTTTAAATCTTTAACCCATCTTGAGTTAATTTTTGTATAAGGTGTAGGAAGGGGTCCAGTTTCAGTTTTCTGCATATGGCTAGCCAGTTTCCCCAGCACGATTTATTAAATATAGAATCCTTTCCCCATTGCTTGTTTTTGTCAAATTTGTCGAAGATCACATGGTTGAAGATGTGTAGTGTTATTTCTGAGGCCTCTGTTCTGTTCCATTGGTCTATATGTCTGTTTTTGTACCAGTACCATGCTGTTTTGGTTACTGCAGCCTTGTAGTATAGTTTGAAGTCAGGTAGCATAATGCCTTCAGCTTTGTTCTTTTTGCTTAGGATTGTCTTGGCTATGCAGGCTCTTTTTTGGTTCCATATGAAATTTGAAGTAGTTTTCTCCAGTTCTGTGAAGAACATCAATAGTAGCTTGATGGGAATTGTATTGAATCTATAAATTACTTTGGGCAGTATGACCATTTTCATGATATTGATTCTTCCTATCACACAATATTGATTCTTCCTATCCATGAGCATGGAATTTTTTTCATTTGTTTCTTCTCTTATTTTCTTGATCAGTGGTTGGTAGTTCTCTTTGAAGTGGCCTTTCATATCCCTTGTAAGTTGTATTCCTAGGTATTTTGTTTTCTTTGTAGTAATTGTGAATGGGAGTTTACTCATGATTTGGCTATTACTGGTGTATAGGAATGCTTTTGATTTTTACACATAGATTTTTGTATCTTGAGACTTTGCTGAAGTTGCTTAACAGCTTAAGGAGTTTTGGGGCTGAGACGATGGGGTTTTCTAAATATACAATCATGTCATCTGCAAACAGAGACAATTTGACTTCCTGTCTTCCTATTTGAATACCCTTTATCTCTTTTTCTTGCCTGATCACCCTGGCCAGAACTTCCAATATTGTGTTGAATAGGAGTAGTGAGAGAGGGCATCTTTTTCTTGTACCGGTTTTCAAAGGGAATGCTTCCAGCTTTTGCCCATTCAGTATGATGTTGGCTATGGATTTGTCATAAATTGCTTTTATTATTTTGAGATATGTTCCATGAATACCTAGTTGATTGGGTGTTTTTAGCATGAAGGGGTGTTGAATTTTATCAAAGGCCTTTTCTGCATCTATTGTGATAATCAAGTGGTTTTTGTCATTGGGTCTGTTTATGTGATGGATTACATTTATTGATTTGCATATGTTGAACCAGTCTTGCATCCCAGGGATGAAACCGACTTGATCATGGTTGATAAGCTTTTTGATGTATTGCTGAATTGGTTTGCCAGCCAGTACTTTACTGAGGATTTTTGCATCCATGTTCATCAGGAATATTGGCTTGAAATGTTCTTTTTGTGTTGTGTCTCTGCCAGGTTTTGGTATCAGGATGATGCTGGCCTCATAAAATGAGTTAGGGAGGAGTCCTCTTTTTCTGTTGTTTGAAATAGTTTCAGAAAGAATGGTACCACCTCCTCTTTGTACCTCTGGTAAAATTCGGCTGTAAATCCATCTGGTCCTGGGCTTTTTTTGGTCAGCAGGTGATTGATTACTGCCTCAATTTCAGAACTCATTATTGGTCTATTCAGGGATTTGACTTCTTCCTGGTTTAGTCTTGGGAGGTGTATGTGTCCATGACTTTATCCATTTCTTTTGATTTTCTAGTTTATTTGCATAGAGGTGTTCATAGTATTTTCTGATGGTAGTTTGTATTTCTGTGGGATCAATGGTGATACTCCCTTTATCATTTTTTATCATGTCTATTTGATTCTTCTCTCTTTTTTTCTTTATTAGTCATTTTCTTTATTAGAAAAAAGAGCTTCTGGACTCATTGATTTTTTGAAGGGTTTTCCCTGTCTGTATCTCCTTCCCTGTCTGTATCTCCTATCTGCTCTGATCTTAGTTATTTCTTGTCTTCTGTTAGCTTTTGAATTAGTTTGTTCTTTCTTCTCTAGTTCTTTTAATTGTGGTACTAGGGTGTCAATTTTAGATCTTTTCCATTTTCTAGATGTGAGAATTTAGTGTGATAAATTTCCCTCTTAACACTGCTTTAGCTGTGTCCAAGAGATTCTGGTATGTGTGTCTTTGTTTGCATTGGTTTCAAAGAACTTATTTATTTTTGCTTTAATTTTGTTATGTATTCAGTAGTCATTCAGGAGCAGAATGTTTAGGTCCCATGTAGTTATATGGTTTTCACTGAGTTTCTTAATCCTGATTTCTTATTTGATCGCAATGTGCTCTGAGAAACTGTTGTGATTTCTGTCTTTTGCATTTGCTGAGGAGTGTTTCACTTTGAATTATGTTATCGATTTTAGAATACGTTCTATGTAATGCTGAGAAAAATGTAAATTCTGTTGATTTGGGCTGGAGAGTTCTACAGATGTTTATTAGATCCACTTGGTCCATAGCTGAGTTCAAGTCCTGAATATCCTTGTTAATTTTCTGTCTCATTGATCTGTCTAATATTGACAGTGGGGTGTTAAAGTCTCCCGCTATTATTGTGTGGGAGTCTGAGTCTCTTTGTAGTCTCTAAGAACTTGCTTTATGAATCTGTGTATTGGGTGTATATATATTTAGGATATTTAGAATAATTATGTCTTTTTGTTGCATTGATCCCTTTACACTATGTAATTCCCTACTTTGTCTTTTTTTAATCTTTGTTGGTTTAAAGTCTGTTTAATTTTTTTTTTTTGGCTTTCCACTTGCTTGGTAAATATTCTTCCATCCCTTTATTTTGAGCCTATGTGTGTCTTTACACATGAGATGGGTCTCCTGAATACAGCACACTGATGGGTCTTGACTGTTTATCCAATTTGCCAGTCTGTGCCTTTTAACTGGAGCATTTAGCCCATTTACATTTAAGGTTAATGTTATTATGTGTGAATTTGATCCTGTCATTGTGAGGCTAGCTGATTATTATGCACGAGTTGATGCAGTTTTTTTCATAGTGTTGTTGGTCTCTATATTTTGGTATGTTTTTGCAGTGACTTGTACTGGTTTTTCCTTTTCATATTTAGCACTTCCTTCAGGAGCTCTTGTAAGGCAGGCTTGGTGGTGACAAAATCCCTCAGCATTTGCTTGTTTGTAAAAGATTTTATTTCTCCTTCACTTAGGAAGCTTAGTCTGGGTGGATATGAAATATTAGGCTGAAAATTCTTTTCTTTAGGAATGTTGAATATTGGCCCCCAGTCTCTTCTGGCTTGTAGGGTTTTTGCAGAGAGATTCACTGTTAGTCTGATGGGCTTCCCTTTGTGGGTAACCCGACTTTCTCTCTGGCTGCCCTTAACTTTTTTTCCGTCATTTCAACCTTGGAGAATCTGACAATTATGTGTCTTGGGTTGTTCTTCTCAAGGAATATCTTAGTGGCTGTCTCTGTGTTTCATGAATTTGAACGTTGGTCTGTTTTGATAGGTTGGAGAAGTTCTCCTGGATAATATCTTGAAGTGTGTTTTCCAACTTGGTTCCATTCTGTTACTTTCAGGTACACCTGTCAATCATAGGTTTGGTCTTTTCATGCAGTCCCATACTTCTTGGAGCTTTGTTTGTTTCTTTTCATTCATTTTTCTCTAATCTTGTCTTCATGCTTTTTCATTAAGTTGATCTTCAATCTCTGATTTCCTTTCTTCTCCTTGATCAATTTGGCCATAGATATTTGTGTATGCGTCACAAAGTTCTTTTGCTGTGTTTTCAGCTCCATCAGGTCATTTATGTTATTCTCTAAACTCATTAGTCTACTTAGCAGTTCCTATAACCTTTTATCAAGCTTAGCTTCTTAGCTTCCTTGCCTTGGAACATGCTCCTTTAGCTCAGAGGAGTTTGTTATTACCCACCTTCTGAAGCCTATTTCTGTCAGTTTGTCAAACTCATTTCTCCATTCAGTTTTTTGCCCTTGCTGGAGAGGAGTTGCGATCCTTTGGAGGAGAAGAGGCATTCTGGTTTTTGGAATTTTCAGCATTTTTGCATCATTCTTTTCTCATCTTCTTGGATTTATCTACCTTTAATCTCTGATGCTGATGGCTTTTCAATGGAGTTTTTCTGTGGGTGCCCATTTTGTTGATGTTGATGCTGTTGCTTTCTGTTTGTTAGTTTTCCTTCTAACACTCAGGTCCCTCTTCTGCAGGTCTGCTGGAGTTTCCTGGAGGGCCACTGCAGACCTTTTTGCCTGGGTATCATCAGTGGAGGCTGCAGAACAGCAAAGATTGCTGCCTGCTCCTTCCTCTGGAAGCTTTGTCCTAGAGGGGCATCTGCCTGATGCCAGCTGGACTTCTCCTGTGTGAGGTGTTTGTCAACCCCTGCTGGCAGGTGTCTCAAAGTCAGGAGGCACGGAGGTCAGGAACCCACTTGAGAAGGCAATCTGTCCCTTTTCAGAGCTCAAATGTTGTGCTGGGAGATCCATTGCTCTCGTCATAGCCAGCAGGCAGGAACATTTAAGTCTGATAAAGCTGCACCCATAGCCACAGGTGTTCTGTCCCAGGTAGATGGGAGTTTTATCTATAAGCCCCTGACTGGGGCTGCTGCCTTTCTTTCAGAGATGCCCTGCCCAGTCAGTAGGAATCTAGAGACACAGTCTGGCCACAGCTGCTTTGTCACACTGTGATGAGTTCCCCACAGTCCAAACTTCCTGGAGGCTTCCTCAACACTATGAGGGGAGAACTGCCTACTTAAGCCTCAGTAACGGCAGACACCCCTCCCCACACCAAGCTCAAGAGTCCCAGGTTGACTTCAGACTACTGGGCTGGCAGCAAGATGGCTCTTACCTTGCTGGTCTCCATGGGGGTGGGACCTGCTGAGCAAGACCACTTGGCTCCCTGGCTTTGGCCCCATTTCCCGAGGAATGAATGCTTCTGTCTCACTGGTGTTCCAGGTGCTACTGGGGTACAAAAAAAAATTAACTCCTGCAGCTAGCTCAGTGTCTGCCCAAACAGCCAACCAGTTTTGTGCTTGAAATCCAGGGCCCTAGTGGTGTAGGCACCCAAGGGAATTTCCTGGTCTACAGGTTGTGAAGACCGTGGGAAAAGCATAGTATCTGGGCCAGAGTGCACCATTCCACAGAGCACAGTCCCTCACAGCTTCCCTTGGCTAGGGGAGGGAGTTCCCCAACCCCTGCACTTCCAGGTGAGGCAATGCCCCACCCTGCTTCTGCTCACCCTCCATGGGCTGTACCCACTGTCTAACCAGTTCCAGTGAGATGAACTAGGTACCTTAGTAGGAAATGCAGAAATCACCCACCTTCTGTGTTGGTCTCACTGGGAGCTGGAGACCAGAGCTGTTCCTCTTTGGCCCTCTTGCCAGATGAGGTACCTAAAATTGTCAAATTCATAGAATAGAGGTTGCCAGGGTCTGGGTCTAGGAGGCAGGGAGAAGTTACTATTTAATGGGTACAGAGTTTCTGTTTCAGATAATAAAGTTATAGAAATGAAAAGTAGTTGGTATGGACTACATGTGTGTGTTCATCAAAATTTGTATGTTGAAACTCTCATATTATCATTTTTAAAGACTTAATTTGAAAGGCATGAAATGTTGTTCTTATTTTCATGACTTCGATTAGTAGGGTTATTTAAAAAGTTGTTCATGTTTGTTAAGCAGTAGTGTTTCCTCTTTGGGGAGGTATCTGTGGTGTCTCTTCTTTACTTGTCTGTTGGCTTGTTTTTCTTAAAGGTTTATATTAATGAAATACAATTATACATGGTTCTCATGTTATAATTACTTCATATGTGTTTTCCTGTTTATTGCTTTCCTCTTAAGTTTGAGTAAGCTTTTTTCTTTTATTAAATAATTTTTTTTTTTTTTTTTTTTTTTTTTTTTGAGATGGAGTTTTGCTTTTGGTACCCAGGCTGGAGTGCAATGGTGCAATCTCGGCTCACTGCAACCTCCACCTCCTGGGTTCAGGCAATTCTCCTGCCTCAGCCTCCTGAGTAGCTGGGATTACAGGCATGCACCACCATGCCCAGCTGATTTTTCTGTATTTTTAGTAGAGACGGGGTTTCACCATGTTGAACAGGATGGGGTTTCACCATGTTGAACAGGATGGTCTCGATCTCTTGACCTCGTGATCTGCCCGCCTCGGCCTCCCAAAGTGTTGGGATTACAGGCTTGAGCCACCACGCCCAGCCTAAATAAATTTTATTAATTTTTTATTTGTATAGATTTAGGAGTACAAGTGCAGATGTATTACATAGGTATGTTGTATGTAGTGAAGACTGGGCTTTGATGTATACTCATCACTCAAATAGTGTGCCTTGTACCCAACAGGTTGTATTTCATCCTTCACCTGCCTCTCACGCTCCCAACTTTTTGGAGTCACCAGTGTCTATTATTTCACTCTGTATATCTGTGTGTTCCCATCATTTAGCTCCCACTTATAAGTGGGAACATGTGGTTTTTGACTTTCTGTTTCTGATGAAGAAAATGACCTGAATTTCTAATGAGTGTTGTTAATTATCTATGGTACATGCCTTCTCTAGAATATTACCTGTTGAAAAGTGATGATAAAATTTATTCATTTTATGATTCAGCAAACCTTTTAGTGCATAAGATTATTCATCCACTGAAAATGGTGATATAATTTATTAATTTCATCATTCAACAAATATTTGAGTGCATACTATGTGGCAGACACTGTTCCACAGCAGATAAACACTGGGAAATAATACAAAGGCCAGGTGTACATTCCAGTTCTATATTTATTTACATTTTCACAAGATATTCTACAAGAAAAATTCAGATTTAAAAACAAATATAGATTCTATTTGTATAAAATTTGTATAATAAAAAAGATTAAAATTATGAATCTATGAATTTTCCCTAGTGAGAAATAGGGATGGATGTTCATGAAAATGTTAATAGTGGTTTTTCTTGGATTCCAGAATGATATTTACATTCTACTTAATCATTTCTTTCATTTATTTTAAAGTATTTTTATATTATGAAATAAAATTAAAAATAAAAACAGGAAACTCTTGTCACATTAGTGATATTGACTTGAAACCTCAAGTGCAGCACTCACTATGAAATCGTATGTCATACGATGTTACAACTCCTTAACCATAAGTTTATGTTAACATAGCATTATGTTTTTGGGGGAATAATTTAATTTAATGTAATTACAGGATGGAATCAAACAATATGCAGATACTTCAGTGCCTGATATCAAAACTGCTTTACTCAGTGATTCCTTCCTAGGCCTCCAAGCATATGGCCGACAGGTAAGCAGGCAAGATGGTGCAGACCTCATTTCTCCTCTAGAGCATTGGATAGTGGAATGCAGTAACTCAGTCATTGTACAGCACTAGAAATGTGTTTGTTTGAAAATAAGCCTAGAATTATAATAGTAGGAGAGATTGAAGGGCTTTTCTTTGAGCCTTCAGAGAGCATCAAAATTTCAGCCAATCCCAGATAGTATAATAAAGAAAAATAACTTCTTGAAATAAATGAAGACTTAAATTGCAGACGTTGAAATGATCATCTTATTGGAAAAGAAAATAAGACAGATACAGTATAATAGAACAAAATAGAATATATATGGGATGTTATATTCTTGGGTTAAAAGATGATGGAAGAATGTCAAATGCTTAGTCTCAAATTTTAAATTCTTTGAAGTAGTCATAAAATTAGTCATACATGAGCACCAACCAATGCATTATGATTTCTGTGTTTACATTTACAACTATAACATTACTGTCACTTCCCTGAAATTTCATGTTTAATTTATGTCTATTTTTTGATGACTTTACCATTCAAAAATACATTCATTAGCAAATGACTAGCACTAAATTTGAGAAACATAGCGTAAAAGGGGAAAATGTCCAATTAGAGATACCAGGCTTCTTTTCTTTTTTTGAGACAGGGTCTTGCTCTGTCACCCAGGCTGAAGTGTAGTGGTACAAGAACTCTTTGTAGGTTAAAGGGTGCAAGGGCTCTTTGCAGCCTCAACTTCCTAGGCTCAAGCAATCCTCCCACCTCAGCCTCCCAAGTAGCTGGGACTACAGGTGCACACCACCATGCCTGGCTAATTTTTTGTATTTTTTGTAAAGAGGAGGTTTCACCATGTTGCCTAGGCTGGTCTCAAACTCCTGGGCTCGTGTAATCATCCCACCTAAGCCTCCCAAAGTGCTGGGATTACAGGTGTGAGCTAACAGGCTTCTAATTTTTGTTTTATCACAAGTCAGTATTACCTTGAAGCCTGGAAATAATCACATAATTTCCTTTGAGCCTCTTACCTTATGTGTTAAAAAGAGAAAGAGAGAAAGGGATGATGATGATGATGGTGGTGATGATGATGATGAAGTCTTGTCATATTCAAGATTTTTGTAGGAAACTAAAAAGCTTTTGGAAACCAAAGATATTTGATAAATATAAATGTAGCTTATTATGATTTCTATTTAAAATATACATGTTGAGTTACTTTAGCAATTTGTGAAGTAATAATACACTGACATTTTGTAAATGTAGATGTTCCTTTGTAGATGTTCCAATCCACTGTGGGTTGGTTCCAAGACTACTTGCAGATAACTCAAGTCCCTGATATAAAATGGCATGGTATTTTCATATAACATATCCACACCCTCCCATATGCTTCGAATCATCTCTAGATTACTTATATTATCTAAGTATTATACTATAGCATAAGTAAATACTATGTAAATAGTTGTTATACTATATATCTTTATTTATATTTTTTTGTTGATTTTTAAAAATATTTTTGATCTGCAGTTGGGTTTAATGTGCAGATGTGTAATGTGTGAGTGTGAAGGGCTAACTGTATATGCATTTGTTTTAGATGGATTTTGCACATTGAAGAATTATGATGAATCCAAATGCAAAATTCCCCTCCTCCTAAAACTTGGATCTTTCTTCAACACTAAATTTACAGTCAAATGGAATATATAAAGATATTTCCTAAGCACTAAATTTCCAATCAAATTGACTATATAAAGATGATGGAATAGATGTCAAGATATCTGTAAAACTTTTGTTGACATTGATTCACTGAGAAATAGTATATCACTACCCTCTCGTCCCCACCCCACCTCCTCCCTTTGAACCAGGGACTTTAAAAATTTTGTCAAGGCTATAGGAGAAAATATGCTTATTTTTTCATAAAATTTATATGAAAACAGACTAAGGTAGGTTGATAATAATTTGTGGTACACAGTTAAAAGGTGACACGGGTACATGTGTTCAGTTGGTGAGAATTCATAATATTATAAATTTATGATACTTTCCTTTATGTATGTTGTATTTTAATAAAATTTAAATGAAGAGGCTGATAGAAGACATCTTACCTTCAGTTTATTTCGTAAGCCAAACAATTCAAAATTAACTTTGAAAATTGCTTTTTTTAGCCAACCTGGTGCTACTCAAAGTATATAGAAGCCTTAGAACAGGAGAGAATTCTTCTTAAGATCCAAGAAGAACTAGAAAAAAAGTTATTTGCAGGTAAATTTTGCTTTTTGCTTACAAGGTTAGTTTTTTATCTTCTACCACAGACTAATTTTAGACGCCTTTGACAATATTTACTTTACTGTTTTTCTTATCTCTTTTTTATGCAGGCTTGCAACCTCTCACAAATTTTAAGCCTAGTGCTTCAACTATGTCTTTGAAAAATAATATGTCTGTCCACAGCAGCCAGAGTGAGTTCCCAGTGTAGTCTTATCTTCAGTTCTTTCTTTCCTGTTGTTGGAGTTCTGCCTCTTATCTGGCCATTCAGAACGTACAGGGAGTAAGGGGTACAGACCAACCGCTCCACCCTGTTCTGCTGTTCTGGCCCCCAACTTAGGAGAATTTCTCTCTCTCTCTCTCTCTCTCTCTCTCTCTCTCTCTCTCTCTCTGTGTGTGTGTGTGTGTGTGTGTGTGTGTGTGTGTGTCCTGCCCCTCTCTGTCTCTGTTACTCTCCTCTGCTGAGGAGGAAAGACTAACATATATACATAAAATTTCATCTCTTTTCCAGAGTGACAGCATTCATGTGAGTGTTTACATCCTGCTGCTGATAGGTTCAAGGTACGTCATAGTCTGAGAGTTGGCTGGTCCCACATATGTCCTTTTAACACACTCATTCATGTACATGCATGCATGCACACATACACAGAATATCACACATATAACATGCCCCACTAATAAATGAATGGGGAGGAGAGCCTTGCCTCCCTTTTGAATGGCACAGTTTCCTAAGAAGTAAGGCCTCTGGAGAGTGATCATGTATTGCTTTTATTTACTCCTTGTCTGTTCTCTTCTGCAAAGAACATGTGTGGAAGAGTGGGCTGTAGCTCAGTTTTCCCAAGATTTTCTAAGTTGAGAATATTAGAAGGAATTTAAAATTTTTTTAAAAAAAGAACTAAAAATTGAGCCAGGATCTTTCTCCCATGCAGACACTGATGTGATTATACAGTTTTGATTGGATACTATTAGAGTTAACAATGCCTTACAAAGTAGTCTAGTAGTATAATGCGGTATATGTGTAACTCATTAACCTAATACTTGAAGAATCCAGTTAAAAGTCCTCCTTCTTTTCTCTTTTGCCTTGCAGATTATCTTTTTGGTTTCTTAACATCCGTAGTTTTCTGGTTCTTGGGAGGTTCTTAGCCTACTCACTTTTTTCTCTTCTAGTTTACCTAGCTAGCCTCTATACTCTTTTGCCTGTTTCTCCACCCCTCAGGCCAACCTCATAGTCCCTCTAACATTTGCTGACACATCTGCTCAGTTTTTGATCCTTATGAGAACTGTATTAGTTCATCTCATGCTGCTGTGAAGAAATAGCCAAGACTGGGTAATTTATGAAGGAAGGACATTTAATTGACTCACAGTTTCACATGGCTGGGGAAGCTTCAGGGAACTTAAAATCATGGCAGAAGGGGAAGCAAACGTGTCCTTCTTCAAGAGGCAGCAGGAGAGAGAAGTGCCAAGCAAAAGGGAGAAAAGCCTTTTATAGAACCATCAGATCTCATGAGAAGTCACTCACTATCATGAGAACCACATGAGGGTAACCGCCCCCATGATTCAATTATCCCCCACTGGGTCCCTCCCATCACGTGGAAATTACGGGAACTACAATTCAAGATGAGATTTGGGTGGGGACATAGCTAAACCATATTAGTAACTCTATGTAAGTTTTTTGTTGTTGTCTTACATTTATATTTTCTATAGATGTTTATATTTTCATTCGTTTATTTTTTCTTTGCAGGAATTCTTTCAACTAGAGTTTGCTGACATGAGAAGCTCCAGTGATTTGTTTTTTGATGATCTGTTTCAGAACAAGCCTAACATCTAAATAAAGTTTGATTCTGGATTATCCAGGTGGGAAACAAATAAAGAAAATTTGATTTTTCTTATTCCCACAGTTTTAAAATGGTAACTACTCTATACACATGACATACAAGACTATGAAAAATGTTTAACTTATTTAGGATAAAACAACTAATATCTAGGTTTGAAGAACCAAAATGTTTTACTTATCACAATCCTTAAGGAAGTATAATGCTATGTTCCTCAAGTGATCTTTCAACAAATATTCCTTGAGCATTTACTGTATTTGATTAACAGATATATTCAGTAGGCAATTAGGGGACAAATATTTTGAGTGGTAAATTGACCCACAACATAAAAGGAAGAGCCTTCCCTACCCTATTTCCAACTCTAAAGGAACTATATATCATTATCATTATTATTATTATTGGAGCTGGAGTCTCACTCTGTCACGAAGGCTGGATTAGCACGATCTTAGCTTACTGCAACCTCTGCCCCCTGAGTTCAAGTTATTCTCCTGCCTCAGCCCCCCAAGTAGATGGGACTACAGCTGTGTACATTATGCCTGGCTAATTTTTGTATTTTAGTAGAGACGGAGTTTTGAACTCCTGTCCTAAAGCAATCCCCCCACCTCAGCCTTTCAAGTTGCTGGGATTATAGGCATGAGCCACTACACCCAGCCTAACTGTAACTTTTTTACCTTAAGAACTTTTACTTTTTTAAAAAATGTTTTGACTCTTTTGTAATAACCCTTATCTTAAAATACAAACATGTTGTAAGTTGTACAGAAATATTTTCTTTATATCCTTATTCTGTAAGCTTTCATATACATATATATATATATATATATATATATATATATATATACACCCCTGTCCACCTTCACAACTTGTCCTACCGAAAAGTCTTCAGGGGCAGCAATATTCATGGAGCTGTCATCTTCTATAACAATGTCTTTTTCTGGAATACCTCCTGAAGGACTTGCCTGAGGTCATTTCACATGTAACTTTAAGATATTTCTATAAGTAGGAGTACACTCTAAAATAATGATTAAAAGTATGGTAAATATATAAGCCAGTAACATAGTTGTTTATTGTTATTATCAAGTATTATATGCTATACTTAATTGTATGTGCTATACCCTTTGCAAATCTCTTCAATATTTGGTCAACAAAGATGATCTGCTTCTACTTTCCATCTTATGACATCTTGTTTTGATCACACTATATGAAGAAAATCTGACCTCACACAAATGTAGTTGGAAAATGGAGGACTATTTTAATAACCTTCTCGGATAATAATGGATATTCTTCTTTATACTATACTAATACTTGAAAAAGAGGTAGATTTTTAAAGGTTAGTTGCAATGTGGAAACTGAAACCATATTAGTAATTTTCATACTCTACCATATGAAAATCCATTAGTCTGTTTTGCTCTTTGAATGCATCTTTTATCCATGTGTGATTTTGTAACATCATTGGTCTTTGGGGAAAAGAAAAAGTTCATTGAGTTATGCAGGTATTCCAAATTGACGTTTCATTGTACACTATCAAAAAATCACATTAGCTAATATCACCACCAATATCGTCAGAAAAATTTTTGAGTATTGGGAAGCTATCAGATTCACCATGGTAGATATGTTTTCCAAAATTCTGATTTTCACTTATAAGCTTGTATTTTAATCACTGGAAAAAATACTGTGTGCTGTTTTTTTTTTGAAATGATAGTCTCACTTTGTACATTTTTGAGAAAGTGTCTGCCAAATACCTAAGTCTGAATAACTGTAATTCATATGTAAGTCCTTAAAGTAAAAATGGTGTCCCATGAAACAAATGGCTAGGTCATCTGGCAACTGAAACATTTGTACAAGTGCTCTTTCTGGAGATAACCATTATACTTTGGTATATGACAAACATACTTTCTGTGTACTTCCATTTCACCACACAGAATATTAAAAGGATACATCCTCAAGGGTCAACATTTAACAAAGTTAATTTTTTTTTAACATTCTTAAGTGAAACTGGCAGACCTCAAATCTGAGGTCTTTTTTGTTCTTTTTTCCTTGCTTAAAAAAATCTTTATATATTGCTCATCAATATACAAATGAGGATTCTTTTCTTTAAAAAGAGCTTTATTGAGGCATAATATAAAAAACTGTACATATTTAATGTATGCAATTTCTTGAGTTTGGACATATGCATACACCCATAAAACTGTCTTCACAATAAAGGTTTAGACATAGCCATCACCTCTAAAAGTAACCTGGTTTCTTTTATTTCTTCTTCTTTTTTTTATAACATGAGATCTACCTTCTTAAAATTTTAAGTGCACAATACTGTCAACCAGGGGCACTATGTTGTGCAGTGAAATCTCTAGAACTTACTCATCTTGCATAACTAAAACGTTATGCCCATTGAACAACTCTCCATTTATTCCTACCCCTGACCCTAGAAAACCACCATTCTAGTCTCTGCTCCCATGAGCTTGACTGTTTTAGATACCACATATAAATAGAATCATGTGGTATTTGTCCTTCTGTGATTGGCTGTTTCACTTAATAGAATATCCTCCAGGTTCAACCATGTTGTCACACATGGCAGAATTTCCTTCTATTTTAAGGTCAAATAATATTCCATTATCTAAATAAGCCACATTTTCTTTCTTTTTCTTTTCTTTTTTTGAGATAGGATCTCTCTCTGTTGCCCAGGCTGGAGTGCAATGCCATAATCATAGCTCACCCATCCTCAAAATCCTGGGGTCAAGCAGTCCTCCTTCCTCAGCTGACTGAATAGCTTGGACTACAGGGTGTGCACCAACATGCCTGACTAATTTTTGTAGAGATGGGGTCTCTCTTTGTTAGTCTCAAACTCCTCTCATGAATCCAGGCTAGTCTCAAACTCCTGGATTCATGATCTTCCTGCCTTGGCCTCCCAAAGTGCTGGGCTCACAGACATGAGCCATTATGCCTGTCCTCCTTTTTTTTTTTTAACCAATTCATCTGTTGATGAACATTTGAGTTGTTTTCATATTTTAGCTATTAAGAGTAATGCCACAATGAACATGGGAATACAAGTATCTCTTCAAGATATTGGTTTCAATTATTTTAGATATATGCCCAGAAGTAGGATTGCTGGATCATATGGTAGTTTCATTTTTAATTTTTTGAGGACTCTCCATGCTGTTTTCCATAATGTATACCATTTTACATTTCCACTAATAGTGCACAAGTGTTCCAATTTCTCTACATTCTTGCCAATGCTTATTATCTTTTTCTTTTCTTTTTTTTTTTTATAATATCATCCTCGACAGGTATAAAACCATATCTCATTATAGGTTTTATTTGCATTTTCCTGGTGATTAGTGATATTGAGAACCTTTTTAAGATGACTCTTGAGTATTGGTATGCCTTCTTTAGAAAAATGTCTATTCAAGCCCTTTGCCCATTTTAAAATTAGTTTGAGTTTCAGATTTTCTTTTGAGTTGCAGGAGTTTTTTCTTTTTCTTTTTCTTTTTCTTTATTGAGATGGAGTCTTGGTCTGTCACCAGGCTGGAATGCAGTGGCACAGTCTCAGCTTACTGCAACCTCTGACTCCCTGGTTCAAGCGATTCTCCTGTCTCAGCCTTCTGAGTAGCAGGGTTTACAGGCATGCGCCACCACACCCAGCTAATTTTTGTATTTCTTTTTTTAGTAGAGATGAAGTTTCTCCATGTTGGCTAGGATTGTCTCAATCACCTGACCTCGTGATCTACCCATCTTGGCCTCCCAAAGTCCTAGGATTACAGGCGTGAGCCACCGTGCCTGGCCAAGTAGCAGGATTTTCTTCAATGTTTTGAATATTAGCCCATTATCAGATATATGACTTGCAAATATTTTCTCCCATTCTTTTTGTTCTGTTGTTCATTTCCTTTGTGGTGTAGAAGTGTTTTAGTTTGATGTAGTCTCACTTGTCTGTTTTTGCCTTTGTTGCCTGTGCTTTTGGTGTCATATTCAAGAAATAATGGCCAAAACCAATCTCAATAAATTTTCTCCCTATGTTTCCTTCTAGAAATCTTACAGTTTCAGTTTCTTATGTTTCATTAAATGTGAGACCTGAAACTATAAACTAAAAACTGTAAACTGAAACTGAAACTGTAAAATTCTTAGAAGCCAAATTATTCTTTTAAAGAAATTTAAGTAGATTTAATTCAGTACATTTTGGATTGAGTTTTGTATATGGTATAACATAGAGGTCTAATTTATTATTTTACATTGGGATATCCAGTTTTGCCAACATCATTTATTGAAGAAATTGTTCTTTTCCAGGTGTGTATTCTTGGCGCCTTTGTAAAAGTTCCATTGACCACATATATGTGTGTTTTTTGGGGGGAACTCTCTATTCTGTTTCATTGGTCTAAATGTTTGTCTTTATGCCAGTAGCATCCTTTTTAAATTATTGTAGCTTTGTAATGTACTTTGAAATCAGGAAATGTGATGCCTTCAGCTTTGCTCTTTCTCAAGATTTCTTTGACTACTTTGGGTCTCTTGTTGTTCCATATGAATTTTAGGAGACATTACAACTAAAGGATCATAAGTACTAGTATGAACAATTATACACCAACAAATTGTACGATGTAGAAGAAATGGATAAATTCCTAGAAACACAGATTCTTTTTTTTTTTTTTTTGAAACAGAGTCTTGCTGTCTTGCCCAGGCTGGAGTGCAGTGGCACAATTGAGGCTCACTGTGACCTCCACCTCCTGGGCTCAAGCAATCCTCCTACCTCAGTGTCCCAAATAGCTGGGACTACAGGCACGTGCCACCATGCCCAGCAAATTTTTATATATATATATTTTTTTGGTAGAGATGGGGTTTCACCACATTGCCTAGGGAGGTCTTGAACTCCTGAGCTCAAGCAATCCACCCACCTTGGCCTCCTGAAGTCAAAAACACACAATCCAACAAGACTGAATCATGAAGAAATAGAAAACCTGAACAGACTAATAACAAGTAAGGAGACTGAATCCATAATCAAAGCCTCCTAACAATAGCATAAAAAGCCCAGGACCTTTTGCCTTTGCTGGTGAATTCTACCAACTATTTACATAAAATTAATTCCAGCTATTGTCAAACTTGTCCAAAAAACTGAAGATGGGGAAACACTTCCAGACTCTTGTATGAGACCATCATTACCCTGATACCAGACAAAGGCACCACAAGAATAGAAAACTATAGGCCAATATCCTTAATCAACATAGATGCAAACATTCTTAACAAAATACTAGCAAACCAGATTTGACAGCATATTAAAACAACCCTACGCTATGATCAAGTGGGATTTATTCTTGGGATACAAGGATAGTTCAACATATGCAAATCAGTAAATGTGATATACCACATTAATACAATAAAGGCTAAAAATCACGAGCATTTCAATAGATGCAGGAAAAGCACTTAAAACAATTCAACACCCGTTCATGTAAAAAAATTCAATAAACTAGGTATAGAAGGAATGTGCCTTAACATAATAAAGATCAAATATGACAAACCCACAACTAACATTATAGTCCACAGGGAAAAACTGAAAGCTTTCCCTCTAAGATCAGGAACAAGGCAAGGATGCCCGTTCTTACCACTTCTATTCAACGTCATATTAGAAGATCTAGCCAGAACAATTAGGCAAGGAAAAAAAAAAAAAAGACATCCAAGAAGGAAACAAAGAAGTAAAGTTATATGTTTGCATGATCTTCTATGTAGAAGCCCCTGAACACTTCACATACCAAAAAATAAAATAAAATAAAGAATATTAGAGCTAATAAATGAATTTGGCAAAGTTACAGGATATAAAATAAAATCATCATGCAAAAGTCAATTATCCTTCTATATGCTGACAACAAACTTTCCCCAAAGGAAATTAAGAAAATCCCATTAACAAACAATAGCATCAAAAATAATAAAATATTTAGGAATAAAATTAACCAAACAGGTTAAAGACTTGTGCACTGAGGTTGGGCATAGTGGCTCATGCCTGTAATCCCAGCACATTGATAGTCCAAGGCAGGACATTTGCTTGAAGCCAGGAGTCTGAGATCAGCCTGGGCAATACAGTGAGACCCCATCACTAAAAAATAAATAATTTGCAATGTGTTGTGACACATACTTGTAGTCCCAACTACTTGGAAGGCTGAAGCAGGAGGATCACTTAAGCCAAGGAATTCAATGTTATAGTGAGTTATGATCATGCCACTACACTCCAGCCTAGGTGACAGTGCAAGAGTCTATTAATAGTATTTCAGTATTATTATGAAAATAGTTTTGGCTGGACATGGTTGATCACCCTGTAATCCTAGCACTGGGAGGCTGGGGCAGGTGGATCCTTATATCCCTGGGATAAATCACACTTGATCATCGTGTAGGATTATTTTAATATGCTGTTAAATTAAACCCGAGTTGTTAGCATTTTGTTGAGAATTTTTGCATCTATGTTGATTAAGGATATTGGCTTGTAGTTTTCTATGTTTGTGATGCCTTTGTCTGGCTTTGGTATCAGGGTAATGATGGCCTCATAAAAGAGTTTGGAAGTATTCCCTCATCTTCAGTTTTTTGGAAGAGTTTGACAATAGCTGGAATAGGCTGGGCTTGAGAATACTTTGGGCTTGAGCCCAGGAGTTCAAGACCAGCCTGGCCACATGGCGAAACCCCGACTCAAAAAAAAAAAAAAAAAGAAAAGAAAAAAGAAAGGAAATAAAATAGTTTTGATCTCATTGAACCCCTGAATGAGAGGTTCACAGATCATACTTTGAGAACCACTGTACTATTATAAAATAAATTGCTTATGGCACACAAGCAGTCATGGCAGTTTCATAACTAGTTCATCTGTCTGGGGATTTCTTCCCTCTTTAACTGCAGAGCTCCTACCCATTTTTTCAAAAGTCCAACTTGAAAATTGTTTCCTTTGTAAAGCTATCCCTGATCCCTTCCCTTTTCTTCTCCAACTGAATTGGTCTTTTTCTCTTTTGACTTGCTATGGTACGCATATATCTGCTTTAGTACTAAACAACACTATTGCACTTTTTGTTTACATGTCTTACTTATATCCTTAGCACTTATTGGACACTCAATAATTTAATGAGACTGAAATTCTATAATTATTTACCAGAAAACCGTGGCAATGACTGTTTCTTCTTACTTCTGTGGACTGTTTTCTAGGGTTCAAACACAGTATGACTGCCATTGAGTCAGGCTGTGCTATAGATATGGAATACTCTATTCCTTATAATTGTACTAGGTTAGTGTGAAAGTAATCTCGGTTTTTGCCATTAAAGGTAATGGCACCAACCAAATCATTCTCAGTTGAATCTCCTTCCTTGTTATTTACATATACATGTTGCAATGAAATAGTAACCCACATAGTCAATTCTCATCACAAGTTATACTGAGATTATGTGTTTTCAATCAAATTTGTTTCAGCTTTTATGTATCTTTCTAAGTTAAAGTAATATTTACTGAACTTTTTCATTTATCATCAAAAGAAGAAAATAGCTTAAAATATTTTAAAAGAATAATTAAATTGCTTATAAGGAAAACACTTTATAACATAGTGATAACACTTACTTCATCTGAGGATTTCAAATGGATTGTTACCAAAAAATTGGTGTACATTTTTCATTGCGTGTACTATTCATTTTTAAGGCTTGTTGGCAAAAAAGGAGAATGCACTTAATGGATTGTGATTTTAATTGAAGGATTCTTTTGTCCATTAAGACTATTATGGGCATAGTCTTTTTACACCATATGTGTTTGAAGTTCCCATCCTGCCAGAAATATATATTTTTTCAAATCAAGAGAATGATCTCTTCTCAGAAAAATATTCTTGCACACAGAAAAGCAATCATCTCATTAACTAGAATGTGAAATGAGACAAATGACAGAACAAACAAGGAACAAACACATTGTCATACAGGAAGAATGTGCTAGCGTGCAAGAGCTTATGCATTACTGCTGTTAAGACAAATAATTCAATATATCAACAAAATGTAACATACCGTGTAAAAACTTTTATAAGCGTGTCTGTGGGTTTATGTGCTTGGAGAGTGGCTGTTCTTGTTGATAAGTCTTCATTATTATATTTTGGCCGAAGAGAAAATGACTGTTTTAATTTAGATATAATTCAGTAAAGACCACTGTGTAATCATTATAGCCATCAACAAACTGATTCATGTGCAGTTGGTCCAAAAGTTACAAAAGCTGTTTGAGTTATTGTTTGTACCCACCATTTTAAGATTACATCAGAATTAAAGCACGCAGGACTTGAACTGACTTCAAAGACTAGTCTTAGATTTCTAGCTGGTTTAGCCTTTTTTTTTTTTTTTAATTGGTTCATGTTTTCCATTTGGCTTCCCTATCCCGTTCTAGCTTGATGCCCCTTCTAGAATTTCATTTGCAAGTCTTACAGCCTTGGTTGGTGAAACACATTAATTAATACTGTGATGGAGGCTGAGTATTTTAGCAATATCATGCTTCCTGCTTGGAAAAATATCTGCTATTTTTCCACCCATGTCTAGTACCATATTGAACATGGCAAAATGCATCGTTAGTGGAACTTTAAATGCATTCAATCAAAATGCATTTAATGAAAATGCATTTAAGGAGGACTGTTTACACTGTTATCTGTTGCCAATACTATTAATCACAAGCTCAAACCTTTCAATGCAACAGAAATATGAGATCTACTTTTTCCTAGTTAGATTTTTTTTTCAAGCAAAACAACAAAGTAAAAACAGGCCATTTTATGATTTTTTTTGAAGTCCAAGTAATACGCTAATAGCACTCCAGCTTTTAAAAAATGGGCAAGTCTATGGGTTTTGTAAATCCCTAATGACTATATTAAGCAATACTAATTTAGGGGACAAATTTCAGTTCCAGAGGTCTTTGGCCTTTCTGAAAACTCTATGCAGACAGCCAAGCTTAGATTTGCAGCTTTATGCTTGAAGAAGCTATGCTTATGACCCAACTTCCCAATACATTTTAATTCGTGCTATGGTACCTCTATATTTTAGTTGGAATGGAATAAACCTAAAATTATCTATTTGCCTACCAAATCTGTAGCAGATCCAGAAGGGACCATTTATTTTTAGTTGATTTGAAAGTCACTTTATCTGTATTCTACCTTGTAATAATGTGACTACATGTGAATTCAGTATTTTTTTTGAGCAGCATATAGGGCCCAGGCTTTTAGGAGGTTTAAAACCTTTGAAAATATAGTTGGGTGGCCGGGCGCGATGGCTCACGCCAGTAATCCCAGCACTTTGGGAGGCCGAGGCGGGTGGATCACAAGGTCAAGAGATCAAGACCATTCTGGTCAACATGGTGAAACCCTGTCTCTACTAAAAATACAAAAATTAGCTGGGCATGGTGGCGCACACCTGTAGTCCCAGCTACTTGGGAGGCTGAGGCAGGAGAATTGCTTGAACTCAGGAGGCGGAGGTTGCGGTGAGCCAAGATCGTGCCATCGCACTCCAGCCTGGGTAACAAGAGCAAAACTCCGTCTCAAAAAAAAAAAGAAAGAAAAGAAAATATAGTTGGGTGGCTTTATAATAGTTGAGCACTTTTTAGAATGTGAGATTATAGTTAAGTTTTCAACTCTTAGATTTCTCTAACCCTAGCAAAGTGATGAAAAGAAAAGAAAGACCAACAACTCTTCAAACTCAAAATACATTAAGCATGGAACGTAACACTCTTGTTTAGTGGGCTGACTTGGCTATGTTAGTAGGCTGTCTGTAAACCAAGAGAGATGGAAAGGATGCTTTGTGAATTTGTGCTGTAGATGGTGCAATGTACACTGCCAAGTTCAAAGCCCTATTTGCCAGGTTCCCTTCTTATCCAAATCCTCATATATTTGAAAGCTCTATGTGTCCTTGAGATTTTCTGACAAATGTGATTCCATCATACTCCCAAGAATCCAAAGATCTAAGATTAGCTAGTGAAAAAATAATTTATAATACATTTACCTTGAGCTCTGATTGGCAGTGTTTGTGTTAGTGTAGTCCCTGTGCTCTGTCTAATATGTGTGTGTATATGCAAACACAAAAGAATGACAAGTTGTTTCCAAACAACAATTTTTAAAAGTATGGCAGTGGGTGGGGGGGGGGGGAACCTGTACATGCTTGCTTATGGCTGTTTTCCTCATAATTTTATGTCTTTTCCAAGACAACATGCTCTAATTTTTTTAACATTTAATGGAAAATTTCTTTTGAAATATGGATAAATCTAATTGAGAAATGTATTCCCTGACTTCTACTTTAAAAACACCTATCACAGTTTTAAGATACTTTAACATGTGTGCCATATATAACATTCCTATTTTACTAAAGAGGTGGGAAGAAAGTCCCAAAACGATAAAATGTATTTTTTACGCTCTTTTTCACATCCTTATACAAAGTAAATGACAAAGTCGTGGTCAGTACTAATACTATCTGAATTTCCTTACTATATTGATGATGATTATGATGACTGTTAACATTTATTAAGAAGTTTTTATGTACCAGCTTGTTCTATGCATTCCTCACAACAACCAGAACCATCCAGGAAAATTATTACTTTATAGATGAAATAACTGGGCACAAAGAGGTTTAGTAACTTGTCTATTGTACTGCTACAGCTTATATCATTAAAGCACAATGTCTGGCTGAGTGCAGTGGCTCATGCCTGTAAGCCCAGCATTTTGGGAGACCAGGGCAGGAGGATTGCTTGAGCCTAGGACTTAAAGAACAGCCTGAACAACATAGTAAGACCCCATCTCTAAAAAACAAAACAAAAAAAAACACAATGCCTTTCATCATTAATTCCCTTTTGATCCTGTCAAAGACCAACTCATATTTGAATAATGGCAGCACTCAGATTTAGCGTCAGAGGAGAATTAAAATTCGAGTCTCATATTAAGCAAATTAGCCTTCTCATTTTACATTAATAATAACATTGCTTATTTCCTAGAAATAAAATAGACTATTAAATAGTAACTGTAGATCTCACATTTCTGTGGCAGATAGATAGAATAATCTCTTTGAAAGTATTTGGTTCTTCTATAATGTGATGCCTTACTTTGGTTTTGGACTCTAGTATGTGGCCTAAAGAAACAGTGACTTTGTGCTGGGCATGGTGGCTCATGCCTGTAATCCCAGCACATTGGGAGGCTGAGGCAGGTGGATCACAAGGTCAGGAGTTCAAGACTAGAGTGGCCAACATGGTGAAACCCTGTCTCTACTAAAGATACAAAAAATTAGCCGGTCATGGTGGCATGTACCTGTAATCTCAGCTACTTGGGAGGCTGAGGCAGGAGAATTGCTTGAACCCAGTGAGCCAAGGTTGTGCCATTGCACTCCAGCCTGGGCAGCAGGGCAAGGGCAAGATTCCATCTTAAAACACACACACACACACACACACACACACACACACACACACACACAGAGTGACTTTGTTTTTAAATTAAATATTTATTTTTATAGATTAAGGGGGTACAAGTGCAGCTTTCTTACATGCATATATTTCATAGTGGTGAAAGTCTAAGCTTTTAGTATACCCATCATTGCGTAGGTAGTTTTTCAGCCCTCACCCCGCTCCCATCCTCCTACCTTTCAGAGTCTCCAGTGTCTGTTATTTCACTCCGTATGTCCCTATGTACCCCTTGTTTAGTGCCCACTTATAAGTGAGAATATGTGGTATTTGACTTTCTATTTCTGAGTTAATTCATTTAGGATAATGGCCTCCATTTCCATTCATATTCCTGCAAAAGACATGATTTCATTCTTTTTATGGTATTCCATGGTACATATATACCACATTTTCTTTATCCAATCCTCTGTTGAGGACACTTAGGCTGATTTCACATCTTTGCTATTGTGAATAACTCTGTGATAACATACGAGTGCAAGTATCTTTTTAATATAATTATTTCTTTCCCTTTGGGTACTACCCAGTAGTGGATTGCTGGATCAAATGGTAATTCTATTTTCAGTTCTCTGAGAAATCTTTATACTGTTTTCCATAAAGGGTGCACTAATTTACATTCCCACTAACAGTATATAAGTGTTCCCTTCATTCCCTTTCTCCACATCCTTGCCAACATCTGTTGTTTTTGACTTTTTTTTTTTGAGACAGTGTCTCACTCTGTCGCCCAGGCTGGAGTGTAGTGGCGTGATCATAGCTGTCTGCAACCTCAAACTCCTGGGCTCAAGCAATCCTCCCAGGATCAGCTCAGCCTCCTGAGTAGCTGGGACTACAGGCATGTGGTTTTAACTTGCATTTCTCTGATAATTAAGGAAACATTGACTTTGAAGACTTTTTTTTCTTTCTGGTAAAATGTTATTTGATAAGATAGTGCTTATGGGTATAATTTTGTATTGTTGGTCATATAAAAATTGATTAGCCACTTTAACTCTCAAAGTATGAAGTGAGAAAGTCAATCTTTTAAATGTGGAAGTGGTTTTCTGAATGAAGTGGTTTTCATGACTATCCTTCAAGCAGTGACTTAGATTTCTAGGCTCCTCTGAGATCTCTTTTAATGGCATGGCAACTTAAATGTATGTTGTGTTGTGTATGTGTGCATGCCTGCATGTGTGTTTAGATGGGTTTTGTATCTGAACTTTGCCATTCAAATATACATATGCTCATGATAGTGTTGTTCATAGGTGAAAACAATATGGATACTTTGTAGCTTCCTTTTTTACTTTTAAAAAATTGTCTTATTACATGCTATGATTAGTACTGATGTCCAGAGAGGCCAAGCTCTGCTATTGTAATTAACCCTGAAATCTAAGTGGTTTAAAATCACAAGGAGGCTTCACGCCTGTAATCCCAGCACTTTGGTAGGCCGAGGCAGGTGGATCACCTGAGGTCAGGAGTTGGAGACCAGCCTGGCCAACGTGGCAAAACCTCATCTCTACTAAAAATATAAAAATTAGAGCCAGGCTTAGGGGCTCATGCCTGTAATCCCAGCACTTTGGGAGGCAGAGGTGGGCGGATGATCTGAGGTCAGCAATTCGAGACCAGCCTGGCCAACATGGAGAAACCCTGTCTCTAAAAATACAAAAAAAATTAGCCGGGTGTTGTGGCAGTCACCTGTAATCACAGCTACTTGGGAGGCTGAGGCAAGAGAATTGCTTAAACCAGGGAGTTGGAGGTTGCAGTGAGCCATGATTCCGCTATTGTACTCCAATCTGGGCGACAAAGCGGGACTCCGTCTCAAAAAAAAAAAAAAAAAAAAAAAAAAGGTGGGGGTGCAGAAAAAAAGAAAAAAAGTCACAAGGTGTTTGTTTCTTATCACAGTCTTGGGGGGTTAGTCATCTTTCTTTCATGACTATCCTTCAAGCAGTGACTTAGATTTCTAGGCTCCTTCTATCTAAAACTGTGACCTTTGGGTCACTGTAGAAGGGGAAGGAAATTGAGGCAATTGTACAGAGGTGGCAATGGTAAGTGGGAAGGGAGCATTTTATGGCAGTCCTGGAAATAGTATATATTATTCCACATTGTATTGTTCAGGATTCAGTGACATTCCCCTAACATAGTTGCACAAGAGGCTGGGAAATGTAGAAATCTAGTGTACCTAGCATAAGGAAAGTGAAATGGAGCTTGGTGAACACATAGCATTGTCTCTGCCACAGTCAAAAGTCAACTTCTTGGACAGAAAAGTGAAGAGGTACAAACTACAACTACATTGTGACTAGCTACAGTTTCCTACAAAATGTAAAATGTCCCTAATTCAGTATGTACATTCCCTCTTCTACCTAAGAGATTATTAGGGGTTAGCAGCCTCCAGATTGCAGTAGATCTAGTCTTAGAGCCAGTGGTTAAAGGAGATGGGATTATTAAATTGTCTTCAAATTCCAATAATTGAATGGCCCTTGGATACTACTTGGATGGATTCTTGATGTTTTATCTTTATCTTCATGAATCCCCAGATTATCTTCTCTGTATTCTCAGTACATGTTAAGATTACTAAACTTGGCCAGGCACGGTGGCTCATGCTTATAACCCCAGCACTTTGGGAGGTCAAGGTGGGTGGATCACTTAAGGCCAGAAGTTCAAGACCAGCTTTGCCAAAATGGGGAAACTCCATCTCTACTAAAACCCCCAATCCAAAATAAAAATTTGCCAGGCATGGTGGCTGCCACCTGTAATCCCAGCTACTCGAGAGGCCAAGGCATGAGAATCACCTGAACCCAGGAGGTGAAGGTTGCAGTGAGCCAAGATCCTGCCACTACACTCTAGCCTGGGTGACCGAGTAAGATTCTGTCTCAAAAAAAAAAAAAAAATTACCAAACTTACAGGAAGTACAATGATAAGGGTCACATGTGTTTCCTATCACATAGAGGACTAACTGAAAATTACATGATAAAGGTTTGTTTTTGTACCTTTAATTTCTCACTGTATAAGAATAGGATTGATCTATAAGAATTTAAGAAGTATTTGTGCACTTCTCATACTGGACATGATGAAGTAACTAGTATCAGACCTTCCCTCCTTCCATGAACAACTATTAAACTAAACAAAATGTAGAAAACAATTTCTTTTGGACATCAGATAAGGCACACACATTACTATAATCCTTGAGAGAAAATAAGCTCAAAATGAGAACTTTACATTCAACCCTGGGGGGTCATTTTCCAAACCACTTTCAGAGAATTAGAGTAGATAAATAAATTGGAGTTTGGGCCTGCAAAAGTTCCTCGACACGGTATGTAGACAGGAAAGAGCAACAAATAAGGAGCCCCAGGAATCTGCATAGGAGTTTTTTTTTGTGGGGGGCCCTTGGCCAAATGCTAAACTGCATATGTGCTTGGCAAGATTCTGTAAGATATACCAGCAAAAAAACAGCTGGAGGAGCTGAAAGCCAAACCTAGATTTCAGAAGTCGCACAAAGCTATGAAGATACTGGAGTTCCAATCCACTCAGAATGGAGATACCATGTTGAGACCCCAAAAAGGCCATGCCCTAGGAGTAAGGACTATACCATATAAGTAAAAGCCAAATTCTAGAGCTAAGGAAAACCTGAAATAGACTCACCTTAGAGGCCTAAAATAAGCCTCAACAGAATCAAAATGATCCACCAGTAATTTAACTTTCTTTCAGAAAACTAGTCAACACTCTTCAGAGGAAGATAACAAAATCCAGTTTTTCCATGTTCCACATAAGATTTTTTAAATTGCTGAATATGTAAATCAGCAGAGGAAAAACTGACCCATAATTAAGAGAAGAGGTGGTCAATTGAAAAGTCTTACAGATGACCAAGATTTTGGAATTAAGGCAGAAGGACTTTAAAATCATAAATGTTTTAAAATTTGAAAGATCTTTCTTCTGTTGAACCTTATATGAGACCAAAGCCCTGCCTGGCAGCTTGACTGTAACCTTATGAGTGAGCTTGACCCAGAGTCATCCAGCTAAGACAACTAAACCACACTCAGATTTCTGACCCACAGATACTGCGAGATAATAAATTACAACATGTAAAGGAAAAGACTGAAGAAATGGCATAATAGATTGATAGAATTACAACAGAAAATGAGAAACTCTAAAAGAATCAAATGAAAATTCTAAAACTGAAAAATCTGGTAATCTGAAATGAAAAATCCAATGGATGGTCCTCCCAGCAGATGGTCACAGCTGAAAAAGGAATGAGTAGACTTAAAGACAGACTAATGAAAATTATCTAAATTAAAGCACAGAGAGAAAACAAAAGGAGAAAAATATGACAGAGTTATAGAGAATAGTGGGATAATATAAAACAATCTTATAGGTATAATGGAGAGAGAATGGGTAGAAAAAAATATTTGAAGATAAAATGCCCTCAATTTTTCTGCATTTTTTAAAGACAGCAACCTACAGGTCCAAGGAATTAAGAGAACCCCAAGCAGATAAATAATCTGAAGACCACACCCAGGCTCATTATAGTCGAAGTGCTGTAAACCAAAGATAAAGAGAAAATCTTAATTGAATCCAAAGGAAAAATACACATTACAATTTAAGTTACAACAATAAAAATGATGGCTAATTTTTTTTTTATAAGAAACAATGAAAACTAGAATGAAAAGTCATCTTTAAAGTGATGAGGCTGGACACAGTGGCTCATACCTGTAATCCCAGCACTTTGGGAGGCCAAGGTGGGTGGATCACCTGAGGTCAGGAGTTTGAGACCAGCCTGGCCAACATGGTGAAACCCCATCTCTATTAAAAATATAAAAATCAGTTGGGTGTGGGGGTGGACACCTGTATTCCCAACTACTTAGGAGGCTGAGGCATGAGAATCGCATGGACCTGCTTGGTGGAGGTTGCAGTGATCCGAGATTGCATAACTGAACTCCAGCCTGGGTGAGAGTGAGACTCAGTCTCAATAAATGAATGAATAAATAAATAAAGTGATGAAAGGAGAAAAGAATCTGTCAACTTGGAATTTTATATCCAGTGAAAATATTCTTCAATATTGAGGGCCTTCACTTCACCTTCCTCTTCCTCTTTGTCAGAGTCAAGAAATAGTCTGGCACAATCAGTGGGGCCAGGGTCAAGAATTTAGCTGGCAGGTGTGGCAGAGACAGGATTAGAAAGATGGCCTGTATAGTTAGGAGATTGATTACAAATGGGGATTACCAAAAAGTATGTTGAAGTTAATAGAAGCCAGGTTTTTACTGTTGGATAAATTACAAACATGGTAAGGGAGGTTGCTAGAATAAGTCTTGTGGTGTTGAACTGGTATTGGAAGTATTGGTGAGAATTCATGGTTTATATAGTTTCAAATTATCTTCCTATAAAATACTACTTGTTAATAAGTACAGAGATTTATTAACTTTACAGTGGAGAAATAAGGCACATGCCATCTTTCTTAAAATGGTGGTAAAATTCAAATAATTAAAATTTACCATTTTAATCATTTTTAGTGTATTTTCAGTGGCATTAAGTACACTCACATTGTTGTGCAACAGTCATGATTCTCTCTCTCCAAACCTTTCTGTCTTCCTAAACTGAAATTCTGTATCCATTAAGCAACAGTTACCCATAACATTCTCCCTTTCCTCCAGACCCTAGCAGCTGCCATTCTACTTTCTGTCTTTATGAGTTTGACTACTTTAGGTATCTCATATAAGTAAAATCATACTGTATTTGTCTTTTTGTGACTTGCTTATCTTACTTAGCATTATGTCCTCCAGGTTTATTCATGTTGCAGAATTTTCTGTTTTTAAAGGCTGAATACTATTCTGTCATATGTATATACCACATTTTATTATTCGTACATGGATGGTCACTTGAGCTGCTTCCATCTTTTGACTATTGAGGATAGACTGCTGTGGACATGGGTGTAGGAGTAACTGAGTCTCTACTTCCAATTCTTTGAAGTATATATGGAATTATAGGATTGTATGTAATTCTCTGTTTAAGTTTTTGAGGAACTGCCATACTATTTTCCATATTGGGTGCACCAGCAGGGCAAAGGGTTCAAATTTCTCCCCATCCTCAACATTTATTTTCTGTTTTGTTTGTTATTAGTTTTTTATAACAGCCATCCTAATGGGTGTGAAGTGGCATCTCATTGTGGTTTTGATTTGCATTTCCCTCATGATTAGTGATGTTGACCATTTTGTGCTTTTTGGTGTCTGCATGTCTTCTTGGAGAAATGTCTATTCAAAGTTATTTGCCTTTTTTTTTTTTTTTTTTAAGAAATCGGTGCTCCCTATGTTGCCCAGGATGGAAAGGCTAATCATAGTGTACTGCAACCTTGAACTCCTGGGCTCAAGCAATCCTCTCATCTCAGCTATTCACCACCACCCCAGACCCTTTTGTTCATTTGCAAAATGGAGCTGTTGTTTTTGTTGAGTTGTAGGAATTCTTTCTATATTCTGAATACCAGCTATATGATTTGCAATTTTTTTCTACCATTTTGCCAGTTGCCTTTCACTTTATTGGTTGTGTCTTTTGATGCGTACAAGTTTTACATTTTGATGTAGTCCAATTGCTTTTTTTTTTTTTTTTAATTGAGGCAGAGTCTCACTCTGCCACCCAGGCTGGAGTCCTGTGGCATGATCTCAGCTCACTGCAGACTCCACCTCCCGGGTTCAAGCAATTCTCCTGCCTCAGCCTCCTGAGTAGTTGCGATTATAAACATGAGCCACCATGCCTGGCTAATTTTTGTATTTTTAGTAGAGGTGGGGGTTTACCATGTTGACTAGGCTGTTCTCGAACTTCTGACCACAAGCGACCCACCTTCTTTGGCCTCCCAAATTGCTGGGATTATAGATGTGAGCCACTGTGCCTGGCCAATTGCACTAATTATGCTAAATCCTGTCTCTACTAAAGATACGAAAAATTAGCCAGATTTGGTAGCTTATGCCTGTAATCTTGGCAACTTGGGAGATTGAGGCAAGAGATTGCTTGAACCCAGGAGTCAGAGGTTGCAGTGAATCGGGATCACGCCATTGCACTCTAGCCTGGGCAAAAACTGAATAAATAAAAAATAAAGCTGGGAAAGGGAATGAAGAACATTATCAAGAAAAAGTGAAATTTGAGTGGAACATGTAGATTAGATGATAATATTGTATCAGTGTGCATTCTCTGAATTGGGGTCCTTATATCTACAACTTATTTTTAAACAGTTTAAAAAATTATCTTTGTGTCTGGCTGGATGTGGTGACTCATGCCTGTAATCCCAGCACTTTGGGAGGCCAAGGCTTGAGGATTGCTTGAGGCTAGGAGTTTGAAATCATCCTGGGCAACATAGTGAGACATCATCACTACAAAAAAAGTTTTGTCTTTTTTTTGACTGACTTCCCCCTCCTCTACAAAAAAATTTTAAAAAATATTATGGGCCAGGCGTGTTGGCTCATGCCTGTCATTCCAGCACTTTGGGAGGCCAAGGAAGGTGGATTTCTTGAATTCAGGAGTTCAAGACCAGCCTGGGAAACATGGCAACACCCTGTCTCTATAAAAAATACAAACATTTGTCAAGCATGGTGGTGCATGCCGGTGGTCCCAGCTACTTGGGAGGCTAAGGCAGGAGGATTGCTTGAACCCAGGAGGTAGAGGCTGCTATGAGCCAAGATCATGCCATTGCACTCCAGCCTGGGTGGGCAGAGCAAGACCCTATCTCAAAAACAGAAAAAAAAGAAAGAAAAAAGAAAAAAAAGATGTGGTGTGTGTAGTGGTCTAAGTGTATCCACACATACATAAAGAGAGATTGATTAAGCAAATGTGGCAAAATGTTAACAATTAAATGTTACCAGATGAAAAGAGTACTTGGGAGTTTCTGGTGCTATTGCAGTTTTTCTGTAAGCTTAAAATTAATTCAAAGTAAAAAGTTTAAAAACCAGAAAAATGAAGGCCAAATATAGACATTTTTCAGACAAACAAAAGCTGAGAGAATCTGTTGGCAATAGACCTGCACTGCAGAAAATACTAAGGAAGTTCCCAGGGTTGAAGAGAAATGATCCCAGATGGCAGCCTGCATCTGCAGGAAGGAAGAAGAGTGCTAGAAACGGTAAGATTTCTAAATGACACTTTCAGACTGTAATTTAATATGGTGAATTAAGCACATGTGTTTAGCTCCTCTCCCTCCCAGCTCCTAAAAATCACTGTAAAGTCTGGAGTTATAAATCCACAAAAATAAGTAGAAGGCATTAGTTGATCAAGAGATTTCAACATCTGCGGGGATTGGGTCAGAAAAAAATACATTTTAGAAAATAAAAATAAAAAATATAAAGATTTCAACCAATTTCTGGAGACTGAAAGCGAATAATGGAGTAAGTATTGAAGGGGGAAGCAGAGAGGAGGAAACCTCACTTAAAAGAATGTATGATGGATACTATAGTTGAGGAAACTGTACAGAAGCCTGCAGAGGCTTAGGATTCAGAAATTCCAGGTCCTGCAGAGATAGCCAAACATGAGGCTGAAAACAGTGGGGTTACCGGAAAGTCTGTAGGCAGAACATTGAACTTATACATTCTGCAGAAAATGCCTCACTCTCCCCAGGCATAGACAGAAAGAGAGATAGACAGAGTGAGAGAAGGAGAGATTGGTTGATCTACTGATTTGCAAAGAAATGAAAAAAGTATCTGGTGAGAGCCTGGACAGTGAGCATGTGAATTAGTGCCCTGTTCAAGGCATAGCTCTCCTTATTCTGTTTTTTAAGATCCAAAGACTAATGGCTGCTCCCTATCTGCTCACCTGAAGTGACTCCTGTCAGGTGGCAAGCCCTGCCATGACATGTAACTGATAATGAGTTTTTATATTGCCTCATTCTTAAATGTAGGTGGGCATGAAAGACGAAAGAGCACAATATTAAGGAAAATGACCCAGATACATGCAAACAAAAACTACTCCATAGGAAACAGTTGATTCAAGGGAAAAATAATTTTTAAAAATGTGTAATTAGTGTCTTCAGATATCTGTATAGCTACAGATCTATAAACATACATCAGAAAACAAAAACACAATGCTATGGGTAAAAACTCAAAGAAAGTGCATTTGGGAATAAAAAATAAGATTACCAGGCTGGGTGTGGTAGCTGTAATCCCAGTACTTTGGGAGGCTGAGGCAGGAGGATTCTTGAGCCTAGGAGTTCCAGACCAGCCTGGGCAATGTAGTGAGATCCTGTCTCTACAAAAAATAAGGAAATTAGCCAGGCATGCTGGCAAGCACTTGTAATCCCAGCTACTCAGAGGCTGAGGTGGGAGAATAGCCTGAGCCAAGGAGGTTGAAGCTGCAGTGAGTATGATCATGCCACTGCAATTTCTGGAGGGAAATTGGAACTTGGGAAACAGAGTGAGACCCTGTCTCAAAAAGAAAAAATAATAAAAGATCCATTGGAAGAGCTGGAACATACTCCTCACAAAATAGAACACAAAAGGATGGGGAAAAGACCAAGAGGATATATTGAGGATGTCCAATCTGTAATTATTAGGATTTCTAGGAAATAACAGAGGCAGTTGCGGAGGAAATGATTAAGGAAACAATACAAGATAATGAAGGAAGTGAGACATCAAATTGAAAGGGCTCACTAGCTATCCATCAGAGTAAATAAAGATCCCTTCTCAGATTCATCATTCTGAAATTGTAGAATACCAAGGAAACAGATGTAATACAGAGAAAAAAAAGCAGGCAGTCAATAAAGGAATGAATTCTGAGACTAGTAGCAGCCTTCTTATCAGCAAGAAACATAGGAATTCTGTGAAGAAATGCCTTCAAACTTCTGAGGGAAAGGGATTTCATTGTAGAACTCTCTCTATCTCTTAAACATGTGTGTAGTCAGAATACAGATATTTTCAAACATGTAAGGACTCAGATGTTTACCTTCCATGTACTGTAGTTCCTTAGAAAGTGAATCCAGCACAGGTGAATGTAGACCAATCTCTGAGGTCCAGCCATGGAGAGGACCTGGAAGGAAGAGCTTCAGAAGAAATATATGGAAGAATAAAGGATGAGAGTGATTCAAAACAATAGATATGTTGGTGGATATGAAAAAAATTGAGGATATGTCGGACTAACCATGTAACAAATTAATGCCAATAAAAAGGAGGAACTCAGGAGAACTGGGAGAAACACATATACAAGAAAGAAATTTTATGATGCTTATTTTGGGTCTAAATTGGACCATATTTAAATCATAAGATAGCTTTGTTAATTTTCAGCTTTAAAAATCAAGATATAAATATAGAAGTATTGTATGACCCAGCAGTCCCCCCTGTATTAGTCTGTTTTCATGCTGTGATAAAGGCATACTCCAGATTGGGAAGAAAAACAGGTTTAATGGATTCACAGTTGCGTGTTTTTGGGGAAGCCCCACAATCATGGCAGAAGGCAAAAGGCCCTTCTTACATGGCAGTGGCAAGAGAGTGTGAAGAAGAAGAGAAAGTAGAAACCCCTTATAAAACCATCAGATCTCATGAGACTTATTCACTACCACGACAACAGTATGGGGGAAACCATCCCCCGGTTCAATTATCTCTCACTGGGTCTCTTCCACAACATGAGGAAATTATGGGAGCTACAACTCAAGATGAGATTTGGGTGGGGACACAGTCAAACCGTATCACCTCCTTTCTGGGCATATCAGCAAAGAAACTGAAAGCAGGAACTCAAACAAATATTTGTACATCCATGTTTATAGCAGCACAATTCAATAGCCAAAAGGTGGGTGCAGCCTCAATGTTAACCATTGACAAATAAGTGGATAAGCAAAATGTGGTGTATGCATACTGCTGTCATTGGGATATGGTTTGTCCCCCCCAAAACTCATGTTAAAATTTGATCCCCAATGTGGCAGTGTTGGGAGGTGGGGCCTAGTGGGAGGTGTTTGGGTGGTGGGGATGAATCCTTCACAAATGGCTTGATGACATTCTCACAGTAAGGGATTCTTGTTCTTGAGGGAATGGATTAGTTCCCACAAGAGTGGGTTGTCATAAAAGCCAGGATGCTCCTCAGGTTTTGCCTCTCACGTGTCTCTGCTTCCCCTCTGACCTTCTACCGTGTTGTGAGGCAGCACCAGAAAATGAGCAGATATGTTGTAACAACACAATATGGACGAAGACACAGGCAATGGATTATTATTCAGCCCTAAAATAGAAGGAAATTCTGACACATGCTACAGTGTGGTTGACATTGAGGACATTATGCTAGGTGAAATAAGCCCATTACAAAGAGACAGATACTGTATGATCCTACCTGTATGAGGAAACTAAAGTAGTCAGATTCATAAAGACAGAAAGTAGAATGGTAGTTGCCAGGGTCATGGAGAAGGGGGACTTGGGAGTTGCTTAATGTGCATAGACTTTCTATTTTGCAAGATAAAAAAGTCTAAAGATTGATTGTACATCAGTGTGAATCTACTTAACTCTATTGAACTCTACATTTGAAAATAAGTAAGATAGTAAATTTTATGTTATATATGTTTTACCACAATTTTTAAGAAAATTTAAGAAAAGGACCCTTGAGCCCAGAGTTCAGGCATGTCCCAGCAGACCCTGGGGCTACGTTAGGTATCGTTTATATATGTTTTACAGGCTAATTCTGCCTCCACAGGCCCAAGCCTCAGGACTGCCCCTGTGGACCTAGGCTCCAGGCTCCAGGCTCCAGGCTCCAGGCTCCAGGCCAGCCTCTGGGGACTCAGCACTTGACTCTACAGGCAATGAGATAGCATTGACAAACTTATTCTGGGGAGAAAATGGAGAGCTGTGCAGGAAGAGTGACCTAGGAGTCAGTCACTGGTGTGACTGCCTTCAGCCTGGTGGGTAGGGGAGTGATCCTTCTTGCTCTTGCTTCTTCCCAACCCTCCCTTCTTCCTTTCCTTCAACAAATATTTATAAGTGCCTCCTATGTGCCAGGAACTTCAGTGTGTTACTGTGGACACATTGTGTTATACATAAAACTATATATATATATATATATATACAAACCACAATACATATATATATGTGTTATTATATAAATGTATAAAATACATATGTATATAAAAATACATATATATAAAACACTATATATGTTATATATAATATATATTATGTATATGTTATGTGTGTATAATATATGTATATGTGTTATATATTATATAACATTTATGCTACATGTCTTATATGTATGTGTTATCTATCACACATACATATTATATATGTATATATAATATATATGAATATGTTACATATAAACATATGTTATCTATTACACATACATATTATATATGTATATATAATATATACGAATATATAATATATAAATTATATATAACACATATATATGTGTGTTATATTTGGCTAATTTTCTTTTTCTTTTTGTAGAGATAGGATCTCACTATGTTGCACAGGCTGGTCTTCAACATATATATGTGTTATATGTATACAACATATATACATATGTTGTATGTGTTATATATGTTATATGTGTTATATATAACATATATAATATACATAGTGTTACTATGTATAGTCAGTATGTAACACAGTATAGTCACTATGTGTGGTCACCATGGATAGTCAGTGTTCCCCAGGGTGTGGGTCACCTTTCACTGCAATGTGATTTTAAGTGGTATATGGCCACTGCATTTTTTTAAATCACAAAAATTGCAAGAGACAATAAAGAGATAGAAAGAAAACCAATAAATCAGAAAACATCAACTAATTACAATGCATGGCCCTTATTTGGGTCCTGGTTCAAGCAGTTAAAAGATGCTTGGAAATTTGAACACTGGATATTTGATGATACCAAGAGATATTATTGTTTCAGGTATGATGATATTGTAGTTATGAAGTAGACAATATTTTTTAAATATATAATGAAATATTTACCAATAAAATTATGTAATTTCTGAGATTTGCTTCAAAGTAACTGGTGAGGGGAGGGTCTAGGGGATTGGGATGAAAAAAAGATGCCTCATGGTTTGACCGTTGCTGCTGCTGAGTGATGGAGCCTTTCATCAGACTAGTGTCAACCTGGCACATATTTGCAATTTTCCAAATGGAACATGTTGAATGATATAATAAAAATGTGAATGCCTTTCGGTACTCTTTCAATCCATTTGACTAGACTAGGCTAAGTGGAAAGTCTCTAATCTTTTTTAAAACTCTTTTTCAAGAAACAACTACAACTACAAAACTCCAGGCTGGGGTATGGTGGCAAGATCGTGGCGCACAGCCTCAACCTCCTGGGCCCAAGCGATCCTCCCACCTCACCCTCCCCAGTAGCTGGGACCACAGGTGTGCACCACCACACCTGGCTAATTTTCATTTTCTGTTTGTAGAGATAGGGTGTCACTATGTTGCCCAGGCTGGTCTTGAACTCCTGGGTTCAACTGATCCTCCCACCTTAGCCTCCCAAAGTGCTGGGATTACAGGTGTGAGCCACCATACCTAGCCTAACTTTTTTTTTTACATGAAGTTAGGCTCAGAGCCTTCAACTAGACATTAATAAAATTGTTTGTTTTTTTGCCTGGCCAAAACCAAATAATTTTATTAATGTCCAGTTGAAATGACTCGTGCCAGTAATCCCAGCACTTTGGGAGGCTGAGGCAGGTAGATCATTTGAGTCCAGGAGCTTGAGATCATCCTGGGTAACATGGTGAAACCTTGTCCCTACAAAAAATACAAAAAAGTTTAACTGGGTGTGGTGGTGTACACCTGTGATCCGAGCTACTTGGGAGACTGAGATGGGAGGATCACCTGAATCTGGGAAGTAGAGATTGTAGTGAGCCAAGATTATGCCACTGCACTCCAGCCCGGATGACAGCGTGAGACAATGTCTCAAAAAAAGAAAAAAGTTATTTGGTTTTCAAGTGATCCTGACATAAATTCTGCTATGATATATATTTTATACAAAATTTATTTTAAAAATTACTTAAAAACATAATATATAATTCGCTATATGTAATTTATACATAATAAATCTTTCAAACAAAAATGTTAGTAGGTATGAAGTTTATACAATGTGCTCCCATGTGTAAGAGTTGCAATTTTATTTCTCTATACTGAACTCAGGTTAGTTCTTGTGCCCTATTTCTTCTTCAGCAACAGAAAGTAAATCTGGTCAATCCTGATTTAAAATTCGATCTTTTCTGGGGTCAGATCAGAATCCTTGTTAGAATTATACCCCCTCTCCCTTCTCTTCTCTCTGAATTGACTCTTACTCTATTGTCAGGTAAAAACAGGGTGCCAGGTCTCCTCTGTTCCTTCACAGGGTGCAGTTTCCTGAGTCCTTCATATTATGCCTGGGCATTGGTTCCTGAAGTCTACTTTTTGTCCTTCTCACCTGCCTTCTGGCTCTGCAAGGTCCAGATCTCAATCTCAGATCCCAACTGCCTGAAGGAGAACATGGGAACTTTTAGGATGTTCTACCACCTGGCTATTCAAAATGTGGTCTGTGGATCAGCAACATCAGTATCACTTGGGAGCTTGATAAAAATGTAGACTTTCAGGCCCCACCCCAGACCTACTAAGAATCCACATGACATTAATGTTTAAGAAGCACTGCTCTGCAGCACCTGCGACAATTGGCTGGAACCCCCTCTCTGACACTGATGAAGCATCAAGCTCCAGCTATGTCTTCCCTGATTCTTCTCATCCCATCTAATTTTATTTCCCTTAAAGCAGAGATTCATGTATATTTGGGACATATTGCTTATCCACTCTTCATAATCCTGTTTCCTGATGGAAGTTTCCCTTTCCTTACAAAGAAAAGAAAAATGTTCTTTTTCCTCAACAAAATAAATCAGGTTGGGTGTGGTGACTTAGGCCTGTAATCCCAGCACTTCAGGAGGCCAAAGTGAGGGGTCACTTGAGTCCAAGAGTTCGAGACCAGGCTGGGCAATATAGTGAGGCCCCATCTTAAAAAAAAAAAAAAAGGATAAATCAAAATATGTGGCTTTGAAGACTATCTGCTGTGAGGTTTAAATCACCTCAACGAGTTGATCACCCTTGAGCATTGTGTGTATCCATAGAAAGCTCTTCCTCCCAGGTGAATGGTGGAGATAGGAACTTTGGGAAAGCCCAAGTTAGTGTCCCCAAATTTTAATGGTTATTATTTTTAAATGAGTCAATCTAAAGAAAAATGTTAAGTAGTATAGGGATGTGCTACTTGGAAAACTCTAGGTTAGACTTCTGGCACTTTAGGACTCTTTCCTGGGGCTGTACCCATCTTTACTTGTCCTGAGTCAGTCTCTCTCTCTCTGCAAGGCAGAGGGGGATAGCACAGGTAATTGATCCATTGAGCTTAATGCTACCAATAATGAGACTGGCTGATGATATTAAAGATACAGGAAGCTTGGAGGACAGTGTTCTGTTGTTCAGATGAGAAACAAGGGCTCTGTAGGACTCTGGGAACTCTCTAGAGTTTGAAACTGAGCTACGTTCATCCTCACTTCCACAGAAACTACCATGAAATCTGGCACATAGTAGCCTCAGTTAATATTTGTAGAATGGGCACCTGAGACTAAAAGAAAACAGAATATTTGTATTTCTTAAATTATTAGAGAAAAGCTAGATGTGGTCTGATTCCACTTAAAATGGAATGGCTTAAAGGAATGAGGAGACCTAAAAGTGAAAATACAATAAAAGAAAGGAAAAAATGAAAATTAAAATATAATTGTGGATAATCTCACCAGGAAAGAAAACAGGAACACCAAAACAAAATTAATTAATGCTCAGGGAGTGAGTTTGGTTTAAAAGCCTATATACAAAAGGGGAAATGAAAGCTCTGTGACCCTAGTTGGATATAAGAGGAATACTCATAAGAATGCCAAGAAGGCTGAGGAATGGTCTGAGGCTTGTGAATAATGCTTAAAACATTCTGTTGTTTTAAATGGAAAGCATCAAACTTCTTGTATATGCAAAAGTAGACAGAACTTTAGTACTCACGTACTCCCATGTACTCATGATGCAGCTGAAATAATGATTATTTTACCAGAGGGGATCAAATCATGGTCCAAAGACCAAATCCAGCCCACTGAATGTTTTTGTAAATAAAGTTTTATTGGAACACAGTCACACTCATTTCTTCATATTTTGTCTGTGACTGCTTTCACATTACAATGCCAGAGTTGAGTAGTGGGCAACACAATTTGAGATCTTGGCCCATGGCTACTATCTGGCCTTTCATTAAAAAAAAAGTTGTGGCTCACACCTGTAATCCATGAACTTTGGGAAGCCAAGACAGGAGCTTGAGTCCAAGATTAGCTTGGGCAACATAGCGAGACCCTGTTTCTATAAAAAATAAAAAAAATAAAAAAAAGGAAAAGAAAAGAGAAAGTTCGTGACCTAGGTTTTATTTGCCTATGATCAATACCTTCCACGCCATCTGCCTACCTGCCTACCCCATTGCTTTTTTAAAGCAAATCACCATCATATCATTTGATTGGTAAATATTTCAGTGTGTATTTCTATTTTTTTTTTTTTTTTTTTTTTTTTTTTTTTTTTTTTTTTTTTTTAGTGGCAGGGTCTCGCTCTGTCACCCAGGCTGGAGTGCTGTGGCACGATCATGGATACTCTAACCTCAAATTCCTGGGCTTGAGCAATCCTCCCACCTCAGCCTCCTGAGTAGCTGGGACTACAGGTGCGTACCACTATGTCTGGCTCATTTTTTATTATTTTGTAGAGACAGGGTTTTGCTATGTTGCCCAGGCTAGTCTTGAAATTTTGGACTCAAGTGATCCTCCTGCCTGGGCCTCTCAAAGTGCTGGGATTATAGGCATGAGCCACTATGCCCTGCACCTCCAGATTTAAAATGTGGTGGTGTCAGGTGACCATACAATATTCTAACGACTGAACGACTGTGTCCTGCTATCAACACAGTGATGTTTACTCAGAAGAGCATGTGGAAGCTAAAGATATCCATGTTTGTTGAATCTGAGAGTTCACCACATCCATAAATTGAAATAAACATAAATTCAAAGTGGAATTCCAAAGTAACTACTAAGACATCCTTTTGCAAAAAATCAATTAAAAAGTCATTATCAAGTGTCCTAACTTAGAATGATAATTTATATCTTTTGGCTCTGTTGTATCCTCTTAGAAGTTAAAGTAGATATTTCCTGCTCTGCTTATTTTTTTTTTCTCATCTAGTAAAATTGGATTTTTTTTTTCTGTCTCTGTATTCATAATGCAGCTGAGTTTAATGTGACTCTTTCATTTAACAGCTTCACTTCATGAAGGCCGTCATTAGGTTAGGTCATCTCTGTACAGCTTCTGTGATTGATGTCAGCCTGATTCTGGGAAAATTGTTTTAATTAGTACTGCCTCTGAAATGCCCAAAGAAACACAAATATCTGGTACTTAGTTATTGCACAGACCTTATCATCTGAATAAATAGCCTCTTTGATTTTCTAAGTAGGGCCTAGGAGGATTTATCAATTCAAATAAATGAAACTGAAGGCTCTGGAATGATCTACCGATTTAGGAAGTATCCTCAGTAGCTTGGTACTATCCTCTCAGCCATTAGGGACAACCACACAGGGCACACCATCAGTGCTCAGTGAAGCATCCTAGACTAATGAGTGCTATCTACTGAGACAGATTTGTTTCCTTGAATGTGCTCTCCACAGCCCCGCTGTGGAAGGGAGTTCCTGGATTCTCACACTCTGGATTCCAGTCCCAGTGTTGCTGTTTTCCTGCCACTATTATCCTCAGTTTGTTTACTTAAAAGCCAGAGGCAAGACATGGTGGTTCATGTCTTTAATTCCTGCACTTTGGGAGGCAAGATGGGAGGATCACTTGAGCTGGGGGTTTGAGACCAGCCTGGGGAACATAGCAAGACCCTGTCTCAATAACAAAAAAAATTTTTTTTTAATGAACTGGACATGGTGGCATGCATTTGTAGTACCAGCTACTCAGGAGGCTGAGGCAGAAGGATCACTTGAGCCCAGGAGTTCGAGGCTGCAGTAAGCTGTGGTTGTACCACTGCACTCTAGCCTGGGTGACAGAGTGAGATCCTATCTCTAAATAATTTTTTTAAAAAGCAGGAATTCCTGCTTATCTCACAGGATTATTGAGAGGGCAAAATGAAAACATATGTGAACATGTTCTACAAATGACTAGGGGCTACACAGGGCTTACAAATATAGTGAAGCAGGAACTGAGCCCTAGGAGAGGCTAGAAAACATTGTCCCCAATCCACCTGCAAGCTTCAGGGAAGCCCAGTGTCCCCTAGAACACAGTACTCCATCAGAAGTCTCAGGGAGCTGGAGCTTCAGGCACTCAATCCCCAAAGAAACCCAACCATCCAGTGTTCCCCTAGGTCAGAAGCAAAGCAGGACTCTTAAGCAAAAGAGAGATTCTACTTCAACACTCAGGGTCTTTTCACAGCTTCTCTAAAGGTCAGTCAGGGCTGAGAACAGGGAAGCCCTTAACATTGAAGGGCTGGGCTCCACCATTCTATTTTGTTTTAAATTTAGAAAAAATTGTAGCGATCAATGTAGCTTATTTCCAGTGCCATCTTAATGATCCCGTATCTTCTTTATATTCCCACTGTCTCTGTCAGTTTATCTACCTCAGCATTACACACATGCATCCCTAACTAAAACGGATACTTGTATTTTTTAAAACCTCCTGTACCAGTCAGGATGAACTGTTTGTCTGTAAGAGCAAACAATCCCTGAAGCTCAGTGGAGTGACACACAACTGACTTTTCACTCACCGTATCTGACCAGCACAGGTTGGTAGGAGGGCTCTCCTCATCCTAGTGTCTCACAGACCAGGGGACATAGGTGCCTTCTCCATAAATACTTCCATCCTATCAAAGGCAAGGCAAAGAGAACATAGTAAACCACACACATCTACCCGGAAAGGACACATGCCACTTCCACTCATATTGCTTGGCCAAAGCAAGCCATGTGGCTGCTTTGAAGGGAGAAAGGAAGTATCACCCCGCTGTGTGTCTGAAAGGAGAATGGAAATGTTCGTTATACATGACCGTACTTCTTGTGGTAGGCAGGATAACAGCCCTTCAAAGATGTCTATGTACTAATCACTGGATTATGGTATGTTACATAGCAAAGGGAAATAAGGTTGCAGGTGGAATTAAGCTTGCTAATCAGCCGACACTAAAATAGGGAGACTGTTCTCAGTTACCCAGGTGGGGCCAATATAATCACAAGAGAGAATGGGGAAGAGAGAGAGAGAGAGAAAGGAGAGGCAGAGGAAAAAATGTGATGGAGCTGGCTTTGAAGATGGAGGAAGGGAACTACAAACCAAGAAATGCAGGCAGCCTCTTGAAGCTGGAAAAGTCAGGGGCACAGATTCTTCTTCTTCTAGAGCCTCTGGAAAAAATGTGACCCTGCTGATGCATTAACTTGATTCTAGAGAGAGCTGTGTCAGACTTTTCAACTACTGAACTGCAAGATAATGAACATGTGTGGTTTTAAGCCACTAAATTTGTGGCAATGTGTCACACCAACAATAGGAAGCAAATACACCTCTCTTTTAAAAAAACTCATTTATTATTAATTTTTTCTAAGCATAAAATACATGATAAAATTTGGTTTGCATAAAAATAAAATATAAAAATTACAAGTTTTTGGTATATATCCTTTCAGTATTATTTCCTGCTTATATCTACAGTACATACGTGTAAGTGCATTGTACATGTTACAGAATTCGATCATGTGACATAGCTTTGCAGCTGGCCTTTTCATTTAGCAATGGCTCATGAACATTTTCCTATGGCTAAAATGTTCTAATTGTGCTATCCAGTCCAGTCACATGCAGCTATTTAGAACCTGAAATGTGGCTAGTCTGAATTGAATTGTGACATACAGTAAGTCCTCATTTAATGTCATCAATAGGTTCTTGGAAACTGTGACTTTAAGCAAAAAGATGTTCAACAAAACCAGTTTTGCCATGGGCTAACTGACATAAATAAGAGGTAAATTCCATTGGTATATTTCTGGTCACAAAAACATCATCAACTTTTAAAGAAGGACCAAAATGCTTCTAATATGAAACATTGAAATAAATGTGAGCTATACATAAACCTAGGAAAGATTAATAAAGGCCAGACATGGTGGCTCATGCCTATAATCCCAGCACTTTGGGAGACTGAGGCAAGAGGATCACTTGAGTCCCAGAGTTTCAGAGAAGTCTGTGCAACATAGCAGGACCCTTGTCTCAAAGAAAAGAATAAATTAAAAAAATAAAAATAAACAAGTAAGATAATTATTTACCCAATTATTTCAGTTCAGGGTCATTGGAAGCTAGAGCTAGCTCAGAGAACAAGGCAGGAACCAGCCTTGGACAGGGCACCATTCCATCCCAAGGGATCACTCTGTCTCTGTCTCTCTGTCTCTCTCTGTCTCTCTCTCTTTCTCTCGCTCTCTCTCTCTCTCTCTCTCTCTCTCTGTCACACACACACACACACACACACACACACACACAATTCACACACTCACTCACACTGGAACCAGGTAGCTATCGAATCCTCCTAAGATGCACATCTTTGGGATGTGGAAGGAAACCAGAGTAGCTAGAGAAAACCCATGCAGATATGGGGAGAATATGCAAATTTCACAGAGGGGCCCCAGCCAGGAATTGATTTTTTAAATCAAAGTTACAATGAAGCAATGTTAAGCCAAACGATGTTATTCAAGGATCTGCTGTACTATAAGCGAAAACTACACACTAGAATTTAAAGACTGTATGAAAAAAGAATGTAATAATTTTTTATATTAATTTCATGTTGAAATCATATTTTTGTTATATTGGGTAAATATTTTATTTTATTATTATTTTTTGAGACGGAGTCTCACTCTGTCACCCAGGCTGGAGTGCAGTGGTGTGATCTCGGCTCATTGCAACCACTGCCTCCCGGGTTCAAGTGATTCTCCTGCCTCAGTCTCCTGAGTAGCTGGGATTACAGGTGCCCTCCATGATGCTCAGCTACTTTTTGTATTTTTAGTAGAGATGAGGTTTCACTATGTTAGCCAGGCTGGTCTCCAACTCCTGACCTCAGGTGATCCACCCGCCTCGGTCTCCCAAAGTGCTAAGATTGCAGGCGTGAGCCACCATGCCCAGCTGGGTTAAATACATTATCAAAACTAATTTCATTTGTCTCTTTTTACTTTTTTAATGTAGCTACTAGAAAATTTAATGTTATCTGCATGGTTGGCTTTATAATTATATTGGATAGCACTGTTCTAACACATTTCATTTTTTAATTTATTTTTATTTTTGAAAATTAGAGACAGGGTCTTGCTATGTTGCTCAAGCTGATCTTGGACTCCTGAGGTCAAGCAATCCTCCTGCCTGGGCTTCCCAGAGTGTTGGGATTGCAGGCATGAGCCACAGCATGGGGCCTATGTGAGATTTTACATGCAAATACTATTTATCACACAACTGATTTAAGAAGTTATTTGAGGCCAGGTGTGGTGGCTTGTGTCTGTAATCCCAGCACTTTGGGAGGCTGAGGCAGGTGGGTCACCGGAGGTCAAGAATTTGAGACCAGCTTGGCCAACGTGGCGAAACCCCATTTCTGCCAAAAATACAAAAATTAGCTGGGCATGGTGGCACATACCTGTAATCTCAGCTACTTGGGAGGCTGCAGCAGGAGAATCGCTTGAACCTGGGAGTTAGAGGCTGCAGTGAGCCGAGATCATGCCATTACACTCCAGCCTGGCTGACAGAGTGAGGCTCTGTCTCACAAAATAAAAAAAAAAAAGAAAGAAAGAAAAAATAACAAGAAGTTATTTGGAACTTTTACCAAGTCTCTCCTAATTAAGGTGAGGTACGGGACCATCTTTGAGAAAAGGGTCAGGTTTCCTCTGAACTGTCCCTGTAGTTTGCCATAAGCTGCAGTGAACTCTATATATGGGATACTGCTGCCGCTGATGAGCTTGGAACACTCCTCCAGGCGCCTTCTTAAACCTGAGCCTTCCAAGCTCCAGGCCAAACAGCATCAGTGGAGGATCTCTGGTAGAGGCCGGCCTTTTTGGAAGCATGTGGAGTCAGCAAACCTCAACTTACCCGGAACTATGTTGAATGTCATCTAGGAGCAGGGGATCATTTGCAGATCATCACTCACAGCATTTGCTTAGTCAATAACATCGCAGAAGAAATCACAGTATCATTTTATCAGCCCTATGACTTCGCTTGGATCCGTATTTACATGTTGGATATGATCAGGTCAAATAAAGTACCCCAGACTCAAGCCTTGTGATGGTCCATATCGTCAGTCAGCTGGATTCTTAGAATATAATTCAGAGGGAAGAATATGCCTCCTTTTTCCTGTCCACTTACAGGGTCAGATAAGTTTCCCTGTTGAATCTGGCCGGTGATTTCTTATTTATTCAGTGGAAAGGCAGAGTAGAAACTCTAACTTGAGTTACATTATTGGGCTGCATCACTGAAATCCTAGATTTTCTTGGTAATAATGAATACTAGCAAAGAGAAAAAATTTTTCCCTCCTCTCTCTCTTTTAGAGACAGGGTCTTGCTCTGTTGCCTAAGCTGGAGTATAGTGTAGCTTACTCGCTGCAGTCTTGAATTCCTGGGCTTAAGTGATCCTCCCACTTCAGCCTCCTGAGAAGGCCCCGGTGGACTTTGGCTACATGGGGATTGACTCCATCCTGGAGCAGATGCGCCAGAAGGCCATGAGGCAGGGCTTCGAGTTCAACATCATGGTCATTGGGCAGAGTGGCTTGGGTAAATCCACCTTAATCAACACCCTCTTCAAATCCAAAATCAGCCAGAAGTTGGTGCAGCCCACCTCGGAGGAGCACATCCTCAAGACCATCGAGGTCAAATCCATCACACACGATATTGAGGAGAAGGGTGTCCGGATGAAGCTGACGGTGATTGACACAACAGCGAGAACTGCTGGCAGCCCATCATGAAGTTCAACAACAACCAGTATGAGAAGTACCTGCAGGAGGAGGTCAACATCAACTGCAAGGAGCACATCCTGGACACCCGCGTCCACTGCTGCCTCTACTTCATCCCTGCCACTGGCCACTCCCTCAGGCCCCTGGACATCGAGTTTATGAAACGCCTGAGCAAGGTGGTCAACATCATCCCGGTCATCACCAAGGCTGACACACTCACCCTGGAGGAGCGGGTCCACTTCAAACAGCGGATCACCGCAGACCTGCTGTCCAACGGCATCGACGAGTACCCCCAGAAGGAGTTTGATGAGGACTCGGAGGACCGGCTGGTGAATGAGAAGTTCTGGGAGATGATTCCATTTGCTGTGGTGGGCAGTGACCATGAGTACCAGGTCAACGGCAGGAGGATCCTCGGGAGGAAGACCAAGTGGGGCACCATCGAAGTTGAAAACACCACACACTGTGAGTTTGCCTACCTGTGGGACCTTCTTCTCATCAGGATGCACATGCAGAACATCAGGGACATCACTAGCAGCATCCACTTCAAAGCCTACCGTGTGAAGCGCCTCAACGAGGGCAGCAGCACCATGGCCAATGGCATGGAGGAGAAGAAGCCAGAAGCCCCGGAGATGTAGACGCCACCCTGCCCGCCCCCGGGACCCTGCCCCCAAGTCTTCTCCATCTCCCCCAGGGGTGTGAGCCGCCACACCAGGCTAATTTAAAAAAAAATTTTTTTGGTAGGGACAGGGTCTCACTATATTGCCCAGGCTGGCCTTGAACTCCTGACTTCAAGCTATCCTTCCACCTTGGCCTTCCAAAGTGTTGGGATTACAGGTGTAAGCCACCATGCCCAGCCTGTCATTTCTTAACTCGAGGCTCTAACTCCAACACTCTTACTTATTACATTTGAAAGTGGAAATAAATTATATGTAAAAGAGTCAGATCTACCTCTGAGGTTTGTCAGATACTGCAGCTGCTACTATTTTACCTCAGGTAGAGGTTGTTTTTGTTGTTGCTTTTTAACTTCTAACCCTCACATTTTCTTAATCTATAAAATTATTTATGGCCCTTTCCATTTATACTATATACTATGGTTGAAAGGATTTAAAGTTTGTCTACTCTTGGCCCGGCACAGTGGCTCATGTTTGTAATCCCAGCACTCTGGGAGGCTGAGGCGGGCAGATCACGAGGTCAAGAAATCGAGACCATCCATCTTGGCCAACATAGTGAAACCCTGTTTCTACTAAAAATACAAAAATTAGCCAGGTGTGGTGCATGCCTGTAATCCCAGCGACTTGGGAGGATGAGGCAGGAGAATCGCTTGAACCCCGGAGGCGGAGGTTGCAGTGAGCTGAGATCGTGCCATTGCACTCAGCCTGGGCAACAGAGCGAGACTCCATCACAAACAAAAGAAAAAAAAAAAGTTTTTCACTACTGCCTACCGAGACCAGCTCGGCCATAGAGACCACCCCCCACCCCTATGCAGGTGGTGCTGAAGGAATTGAGAGGCAGACGCCCAGATAGAACAACAAAATGGGACTATCCCAGGGCCCAGCAGCCTTCCAAGCTGAGTGCCTCAGAGCCTGACAGCATTCTGGGCTAAAGGCCTCGAGCAGACTCTGACCCACGCATTTATTCTCTCTGAACAGGTCATTATTATCAACAAACAGATGTTCAGTATTTACTCATAACAAAATATGCCAAATAGGCAGCTGGTACCCACTTACCACTGATCACACACAAACTAAAATATTATCCAGGAGGTAGCCACGGGGGCAGGGTCAGATATCTTAAAGAACTGTTTTAACTGGTGTATGATATTTACATATTGTCCTGCCACTTTGGAATGCCCCAAGTACTTGGGGCATTCCAAAGTGGCAGGACAATATGTAAATATCATACATCATTTCTTGGTGGTGGGGGGGGGCTCGGCTAGGTTTTCCTTGCCATCATTCTTCCTAGCAAACAATATATTCTATCATATACTCAGCATTTCTCAGTATTCATAAACTTAACATTTCTAAACAACTTAACAGTTCTCAACAACTACCTAATTTGCTTCCGGCTCCATTTCATTCCCTTTAGCTCTTGGCATTGTAATTTGCCTTTCCAGGTGTTGTATATACTTTTCACAACATGAAAGGCTGCAGCACCAGCGAGAGGTCAGCTCATCTAAAAAGCACGTTCAGAGCAGGATAGTGATGGAGGAGCAAGGACATTTCCCGGTGTGCTGTGGTAGGCAGTTTATGCAAACCTACCCCCAAAAGTCTAAGAAATTTGCCAGTGAGAAGTTGATGAGCTGGGTCTCAAATCCAGGTCTGTTCAGCTCTAGAACAGAATCTGTATGTAGAGTGTATTCACATGTAGATTTTATTCATATGTCACCCTCAGTCATTCACCATGGGTTCACTGGACAGCTAGGGAAGCACAGAACAACCACTCAGTATTTCACTCAGGGCAGGCTCTGTGCCTGAGACTGAAACTCAGCTCTGCTTCCTTCTTTTAATGTCTTGTCTGAAATTTTCCCTGATGGTTTCACATACACTAATCCCTGTGAACCCTGAAGTTCACCACTTCTTCTTTGGGCCAATGGTCGGGGTGGGGATGGAAAGAGAGTAGAAAAAAATTACTCTGCGGACAAATTCCATGCAAAGATTTTCACCTGGGTAGATCCTTGATAAGAGATCTGAAAAACTGTTGTTAAAGTCCAAACCTACTTCTGAGTCTCAATTAGCACCTTTCTGTGCGGCTGAAAGGTTTCACTTTCCAGTGTGAAACCAGAAGTGTTTATTAACAAGTTCAGGACAAAAACCCTCTGACAAGAATGAGCCTCCCTGGAGATCTGTCTTCTTGTTTAGCAGAACCTGGCACGTAGTAGGTACTCTATATATTGAGTCAATATCATGCATCTGTTGTGTCCCAGATACCTTCCACAGGGCTTGATGGGTTGACTTAATGCTTTTCAAATTCAGGTTATTTCAATAAAAACAGCCTAGCATCATTAAGGCACAAGAGCCTCGCCCTTTTACACCACTTTCCACGAACTTCCGGTTGCCTTCCTTCAAAACGCTTGTTAAGAATCCCACACAGATACCCGCCCTCTATCAAAACATCCTCAGCTTTGCCAGGTAGAGAATTGCTTCTGCAGGAGCTGGGTCACGTCTCCGCGGTAGTGCCCATCGCATTGGATCGGTATTAATCTGTTTGTCTGTCTCATCTTCTGGGCTCTGAGCTCCCAGACGTCAAGCCAAACGGTTGTTCGCCAAAGGTTATATTAAAATGTCGGTTTCTGCACATGGTTTGGGGCTCTGTGTATGAGTACGGTTAATGTCTTCAATTTATTAAGAAGATAAAGAGGTCGATAAATAAAGAGGTCGAGCCCGTTTTGCAAGGTCACACAAGGAAGAAACGGACCACGAAAATGAACTTCGGCGGCCACCTGCGGTGAGCGCGCTAGAGGTCTTTTGAACTTCTTTGGCTACCGTCGCCGGGTTCTCGCTGCGCACTTTTTCTGCGCCTGCGCGCGGTGGAGAGCCGTCCATTTTTCCATCAGTCTGGAAGGACGTTGGTGTTGAGGTGAGTGCGGGTCGCTTTTGCGTTCCTCCCTCTTCGCCTTGTCGCAGCGGCTGCCTGCTGCTTTCTCTCTGCCTCGGAGTTTAGTCGTGACTCTTGTGTCTTGGACGTGGTGAAGCTTTGGGCCTCTCTGCCGCATCTACTCCTTCACGCTTCCGCTGAAGGGCGGCGGGCGGACCACGGGCACCGGGTGGGCTGCGACGGCCCTACAGAAGTCGGGTGGGCTGCGGGAACCTCGAGGACCCAGTGGGTTTCGAGTGAGCTGGCCCGGGGCCGGTACCCGCTGCGCTTTTTCCCAACCAGTGTGACCTTGGCGAGGTCATTTGACTTATCTGGCCCAGGTGTTTCTCTCGTAAAAAAAAAAAGGGGGGGGGTTGGGGTGGGAAGGGTGGTTTTTTCTGTAGCTGGTCGTGTGGCGCAAGGGTCCATGTAGGCAAAGCAGCTGGCAGCGTCGCTCGCTGTGTGGTAGTATTTTAAGTTAGAGCTGGGAAGCTGGAGGAGGGTCACCGTGCCTGTCACAGGAGGAAAAGGATGGGCTTCTGCAACTTCCCTCGCCCCACGGCTTCCCATCCTACCCTGAGCCTCGTCAGCTGAATGCGTTCAGGGACGGCCACGCGCGGGGGTCTTGAGGCCCCCAGATGAGGCTGGGCAAAGGAGCAGTTAGGGAATTTGGGCCCTCAAGGCAATTGCTGCGTTCCCGGCCAAGTTTTAATGGTATACCCAGTGACCGTGGAAAACACTTGTCTGCTGATCTGACAGGGTTGTCTCGAAGGTTTAAGGAATGGACGGAAAATTTTTAGAAGAGTAAATGTTCCGTAAATGGGTAATTAATACGGAACTACTGCTTATGTTTTCCTGTTGTTGGGATGGATTTTTGTTGCCTTTGCTTGCCCGTTGTTAGTGTGCCACAGTTAGTTGAGTCTATTTACGGTAGTAAGTAGGAGATGAAGCACGCTAAGCCAAGAGACAGCGTAGGCTTTGTGGGAGGAATCTGTCCACTGTCGTTCTGTGTCTCTCTGGGTAGTAAAATGCACTATGCATGAGTTTCTTTGATGTCTTATTCTCTTCTGAGGTTTTCTTTGATTTTACCCGAGAAAGGAGAAAAAGCTCAGAGTAGTGACAGGAGGTATGCAGGCCCAGAGACCTGAGTTGGACTTCAGTCACGCCCCTCACCCATGTCTCAACCCAAATCTTATTCCTGAATTTGTGACACAAAGGACAACGTGTAGTCAGTAGCTTATGTGATTTTACTGTAAATTCATGGCAAACAATTTAGGAATTGCCTCTAATTTTTTCTTAACCCGCTTGTAGGCTGGAATCCCAGCGCTTTGGGAGGACAAGTTAATATGATTACTTGAGGCCAGGAGTTTAAGACCAGCCTGGGAAACATACACCCTGTTTCTGCCTAAAAAAGAAAACCATTTTTATTCGAGACTGCTGCTAATCAGTGTATATTCAGGGCAACTCCAATCAGTGCTTCCAGGTGGCCATTGTCAAGTTTGTGGCTTAAATAAACTCTGTACTTAATCATGTTTTCTGAATCTCTTAAGGTTGGCGTACGTATCAAGGACAGTAATTAACTATGGCTTCTGAAGTTTTGGCAAAACCTCAGATGCGTGGTCTTCTGGCCAGGCGTCTGCGAATTCATATGGTTGGAGCATTCCTGATATCCCTGGGGGTTGCAGCTCTCTATAAGGTATGTATGTTTGTTTTTTTAACTTTGTGTCTAAGATCATAAAGTACATGTTTTTGGTCGAAAAATCTTTAAAAGAAACTCCCCTTGTAATATGTTTCCTTCTAACCCTGTCTGCACTCACCTCAGTGTGACAGGAGCTATAGCTTGGACTCAATCTTTAAATGAAGCTGTTAGTTTGCTAGGAATGCCATAACAAGGAACCATGGACTGGGTGTCTTAAATTTGCTTGCAGTTCTAGAGGCTAGAAATCTGTTGGCAGGGCTGATGTCTTCTGAGGCCTCAGTTGGCTTGTAGATGGTTCTCTTCTCTGTCTTCAGTGTCCTCTGTGGGCATATGCCTGTGGCTGAACTTCTTTCCTTTTTCTTTTCCTTTTCCTTTCCTTCCTTCTTTCCTTTTTCTTCCTTCTTTCCTTTGAGACAGGGTCTTACTCTGTCACCCGGTAGCTGGGACTACAGGTACACAACATCAAAACTGGCTAATTTATATATATATATGTATATTTATATAGAGATGAGGTTTCGGAGACAGCCACATTGTCCTGGCCAGTCCTGAACCCCTGGGCTCAAGGGATGCACCTGCCTTGGCAACCTAAAGAGCTGGGATTATAGGAGTGAGCCACTGCACTTGGCTTGCTGAATTTCTTAAAATAACATCAGTCATACTGGATTAGGGCCCACCCTAAAGGCCTCATTTTAACTTAATTATCTCTTGAAAGCCCTTATTTCGAAAAACATTTAGATTCTGAGTTCCTGAGAGTTAGGATTTAAACACGTGAATTTTGATAGAACACAATTCAACCCATTACAGAAGCTAGTATGCAGAGGGTCTGGGAAGGCAACATAGCTGCCCCTCTATCCATGGGGGATTGGTTCAGGAGCCCTAAGGATGCTTTAAATCATCTCTAGAGTACTTAAAATGCCCAGTGCAATGCAAATGCTATGTCAGTAGTTTATACTGTATTTTAAATTTTGTATTTTTTGTTGTATTCCCCCCCTCCTCCGCCAAATATTTTCAGTCCTTGATTGACTGAATCCATGAGTGTGGAACTTGCAGATATAGAGGGCCAATTATGGTTCTATTTGACACCTTGAATAATTGTCACAGAATGGCATTTTAACACTGCCTAATGTGGATTTTGTTACGCCCTTTATTTTTTATCAAAGCCTGCATATTTGCAACTTTTTCCATAAAAATGTTTTTGATGAGATATATATGTCTATCACTGTTGTCATACTATCCCATGAAAGAATTTAGAGCTTTGCTTTTATAACTTACTGTACTTAATCTTCGTTTAGTGTATACTGGGCTATGAGCCTCATTAAGACAGATACCATGTCTTTTGTTTACTATGGTACCCTATTGTTGGGGGCCTGACACATAAATAAGTTCTTAAAAAGACCTGTTGAGTAAGAGGCAGTGTATAAAATTCAGTACAGTTTTAGATAATGTAGAGTTCCAAGTGCTTTGGAAGACACAAAAGGTGTCTGACTAAATCTGTGTTTTTAAAGAACTTACAGTTAAGTTGGGGAGGTGAAAAAGAAGATGTTGCAAGATAGAACATAACTGAAAGAATGGTTTTGGGGGATGTTGTGGGTCACAGTTACTGTGGGTCATACTCTATGATAGAGGAAGTGGAATTTGAGCCTTGCAAGTTGAGGAGAGAGGCTGGATCTGGTGGCTCATGCCTGTAATCCTGGTGCATTGGGAGGCCAAGGTGGGCAGATTGCTTGAGTTTGCGAGTTCAAAACCAGCCTGGGCAATATAGTAAAACCATCTCTACTAAAATACAAAACGTAGCTGGGGGCATTTCTTCTAAAAATACAAAAATACATGCCCTAGGTACTTGGGAGGCTGAGGTGGAAGGTTGGCTTGAGCCTGGGTGGCAGAGGTGTCATTCAGCCAAGATTGGGAGGCAAGGCCAGGTGTGGTGGCTCACGCCTGTGATCTCAGCACTTCGGGAGGCTGAGGCAGGCGGATCACCTGAGGTCAGGAGGAGTTTGAGACCAGCCTGGCCAACATGGTGAAACCCCGTCTCTACTAAAAAATAGAAAAAAATTAGCTGGACCTGGTGGCGGATGCCTGTAATTCTGGCTACTCGGGAGGCTCTGAGGCAGGAGAATTGCTTGAACCCAGGAGGGGGAGGTTGCAGTGAGCCAAGTTCTCACCATTGCACTCCATCTGCCTGGGTGACAGAGTGAGACGCTGTCTCAAAATAAAAATAATAGATTGGGGAGTGGAGGTTGCAGTGAGCCAAGATCGTGCCACTGCACTCCAGGCTGGGTGACAGAGCCAGACTTTGTCTCAAAAAAAAAAAAAAAAAGGGAGAACTGGGAGAGCAAAGAGGAGATGGAACACTGAGTGAAAGCACTAGGTGGACCTGTGCTTTGGGACTCTTTGAAGAGACAAGCATGGAAAATCTTTTAGTCTTTGAGATTCCTGCTGCCTGACATATATAGTGGACATATTTGTTTGTAGAAGAGATGGATGTGATACAGAATTCTTTCTCTTTAGTTTAGCTAAATCTGGGTTCTTGTGTCACGACCAGGAGAAATTAGGCACATGGACACATTGAAGGATGAGGAGGGCTGAATTTATTGGGTGAAAGGAAAAAAGAAAAAAGACTCAGCAAAGTGAGAGAGGGTCTTGCTAACAGGCCCTTACCTCAGACTGAATACCAGGCCACCACACAGGAGCCCAAGAGACTAGGCTCCTCCCCTCTGCACAAGAAGCAACTTCCCCTACCTCCACCCCATTCTTCCAGTGTGCCTGTGGCCATTATGGGAAAAGAATCCTCCGTGAAAGGGTGGGCAGATGTGCAGTTCTCCCTCCGGGTCCTGGGATCTGGAAGCACAGTCCGTCCTTTCAGCCTTCAAGCTGTTCTAGGCTTGAAGATGGGGTTTTGCCGGGACTCTTGGCTGTCTTCTGTCTCTCAGATGGATGACTAAAGGAAGTAAGGCTAAGTATAGAGAAATGTGATAGGGAACTCATTTCTTTATGCAGTCATAATTGTCACCAAAGTTCAGGCCTTTGCAACGTCTTGTGTGGATTCTCACCACTTTTAACTGGTAACCCCCTAATAGAGCTGTATGTCATTGGGCTCCCCAGTGTCTAGTGTGTAGGGGCTTTTAAACTTTTGATGTACATTAAGCAATACATTTTTTGCAGTGTGATTTAATGGGTGCATGGATTTACCTGTGGATTGTAAGTGTACATATAAACTGAAACCATTTGCAACACTTACATGTGGTCTCTTAATACTTTTTATTCTGTTTTTTTTAAAGTGCAGGCTGTAACCTTCTAAATTGGTTTCATGACCTACTACTGTAATGGGTTGTGGGTGATGTGAACAACACACTTACAAGGCCAGTGCTAATATTCTTGATTCTAAGACCCTTTCTGATTTACCCCTCTGCCTTTCCATCACTTCTAACATACCCACCTCTACAGACCTTCAGAACTATTTGCTGTTACCCAATTTGGATATCGCACATACAGGTATTGATCGACTTATGACCTATGCAGCTTACGACCATTCGACTTTACGACCACAATCGCTAGCCACGACTGCTCCGCATCTGGCAGCGCAAACGTTGCCCAGCTGGGCGTACGACAGTGCGGACCAGCTTCCGGAAGCACTGCCATCTCCTCGTGCACCATTTCAACTGTACATATAGCCGACTCAACTTACGACCAAATCGTGTTACGACCGTTCTGTGGTCCCAACCGTGGTCGTTAAGTCGAGCACTAGCTGTACTTACGTACATGCCAGGACTATCTTTAATCTCACTGTCTGGCAAATTCCTGCTTTTCTTTTAAGGCTCACACAAATGCTTTTTTTCTGTGGAGTGATGCGTAGTCTGTTCCACGGGCTGTGTTAGTTGTGCTCTCCTGGGTTCTCAGGCAGTTTGTACCAGACTGTTGTGTGGCATTGGGTACATTATATTTTAAGTAATACTTGCTTCAGGGTCTTTATTTTCTGTTAAGAGCTGGTACCATGACAGACACATGGTCTCTCAGTCTGTTGTGATGAAAAATAAAAAATACTTGGCATGTGAGTCCGTGTTTGTATATAGTTAGCTATTAGTGTTTGATTGAAACCAAGGTTCCCAAACCATTGAGGAACCCAGATTGTTATTAAAGAATAAGACAGGAAGGAATCACCTTTGTTCTTTTAGTAGATATCACCTCCTTCATTTCCCCTACCCAGGTTATTAAATGCTTTTGAGGACTTGGCTTTTCTTTATTTCCATTCCTGGTTTTGGCCAATTTTTATAGTTTCAATCAACGTTTGTATTTTTCACATGATGCAGCATTCAGTAAATCCTTTTTGGTCAAGTTAGTCTGCTGTTAGCCTAAACTCTTGAATGTGAGTTAGATTTTTAAGAGGCAAGTGAAAAGCATTTACTCCAAATGTGGAATTTTTCCCTAGGTTTACCAATTACTGTTATGAATTAGGCTTGCTCTTAATCTTCAGGTGTAGATTATTTTATGGCTTTCAAGTTACTCATAATCTGGAAGACCTAAATTGTTAATTCATATATATTTTTACTGAAGTTCAGATTTTTCAGACTTTAAAATCATTAAAAGTGTAACAATATAATTTAGATGAGGTTATAAAATTACTTTGCTTTCTTTTTTTGGGTTCACTGACTGAACGTATTTTTAATTATTAATTTTTTAAAGACGAGTCTCTCTGTTGCCAGGGTGGTCCTGAACTCTTGGGCTCAGGTGATCGGCTCAGGTGATCTGCTTGCTTCAGCCTTGCAAAGTGCTGGTATTACAGGTGTAAGCCACCACACCTGGCTTTTAGCCTATTAGTTTAAAATGATATATATATTTTTTGCTAATGAAATGCTCACAGTTGCTTTCTAATAAAAAGCAGTTCTAATAAAAAATGCTCACAGGAGTGTATTAGTTTTCCAGAGAAACAGCGAATAGGATAGAGATACCTAGATCTAGATAGCTACCAATGGAAATCTACCAATTTCCATTCATCTCTCTCCCTCTCTGAGATATGAATGGAAATTGGTTCATGCATTTATGGAGTTCAAGAAATTCCGTTTGCCATCTATAAGCTGGAGAACCAGGAAACTAGTGGTGTAATTCAGTCCAAGTCTGAAGGCCTGAAAATCAGGGGAGCGGATGTTACAACTCCAAAGGTGGGGAGAGAGCTGAGAGGCAGGTGGTGCTGCTGGTGTTAGGTCCTAGCGATATCAGAGGGCAAAAGAAGATGGATATTACAGTTCAAGAAAGAGACTGCCCCTCCTTTGCCTTTTCTTTAAGAAACACCCTCACATACACACCTAGGAATAATGTTTCGATAGCTCTGTAGCACAATCCAGTTGACACATCAAATTAACTGTGCATGGAATGATGGCCCAGAGCACTTGCACTTCAGCCCTGCCAACCCCAGATGGAGTCTTGCTGTGTCACCCAGGCTATAGTGCAGTGGCATGTTGAAATCCACAAAGCAGTGTCTTGTGGAAAATAAAACCTTTTCTATATGACAGACATAGTTTTGAATGCTGCTTGAGCCATCTGCTCCTGATGCTTCTTGCTAAGACACTTAAACTCTGCATTGTTGTCTTCAATCCTTTGTTCTTTCTCTGTCGAACCCCCCTGCCCTTTGTATACAGAAACCTCAAACAAAAGAAAATAGACACCTTATTCCTCATTCTTTTCTTTGCAAATTTAGCAATTTCTTACTTTCAGTGATCAGTTGTCATCCTCAGGTTGTTCTCTCACTTGTAAATTGGGTCAGTGCCTACTCTTAGGGCTTGTATGTTGATGAAGTGTAAATCACCCTGAACTGTTCTTGGCGGATAGAAAGTTTACTCTGCCTTTCAGAGGCAGATCATTACCAAATTAATCTCAAGCTTTTTTGAAATTCATATTGTCTTAAATTTAACTGATATTTTAGCATGTCTCACCTGTAGGGAATTTAGGTTTTGTTGGAGGGAAGGCTTATCTCTAATACCTTTCAGCTTTTGGGTTATTTCCTTCAGCTCCTGCTAGGCTGCATTCATTTCCTGCCAAACATACATACAGAACTCACCCAAGAAAAGATAGAATCTGTCTCTAGGCAAGGTGGGGCTCCCCTTCCTGTGTAGTTTCCATGAGATAACTTTCTCTTAATTTTTTACCTGTCACCACCTCCACCCCTTAGGAAAGGTAGGGCTTAAATTAAAGGATGAACAAAAATATGTGCTCTACCTTGTCTTTAGATATTATAATCTGGAATCTAATTTCTAATAATCTGCAAAATAACCTCTAATGGATGGTTTGCCTTTTAGTTTGGTGTGGCTGAACCAAGAAAGAAGGCATATGCGGATTTCTACAAAAATTACAGTCCCGAGAAAGATTTTGAGGAGATGAAGAAGGCTGGTGTCTTTCGTAGTATAAAGTGATCTTGGAATAGAAAGGTAATGTGGTTATTTGAAGTTGCTATAAAAATAAAAAGTTCTGATTGTGGTAAAATGCACATACAGATGACTGTCCCTGACTTACAATGTTTGGGCTTAAGATTTTTTGACTTTATGATGGTGTGGAAGTGATACTCATTTGGTAGAAACCATACTTTGAATTTTGATCTTTGTCTGCATGAGCAGTAAGTGGCACAGTACTTTTGTGATGTGGGGCAATAGCAATGACCACAGCTCCCAAACCCAGTCAGACACATGTTCACAAGGGTAAACAACTGATACTGTACTCTGTAGTGTTGTGTGAGATACTCAGTGTTTTATTACAAGCTAGGCTTTGTGTTAGATGATTTTCTCCAACTGTGGGCTAACATAAGTGTTCTGAGAACATTTAAGATAGGGAAGGCTAAGCTCTGATGTAGGTTAGGTGTAGTAAATGCATTTTCAACTTAAGATATTTTAAAATTATGATGGCTTTATCAGAATGTAAGCTGATAGTTAAGGAGCAGATGTAATATAAAATTTACCATCTTAACCATTTTTAATTGTGCAGTTTCATAGTGTTAAGTGGATTCACACTGTGCAACCAGTCTCCAGAACCTGTCATCTTACAGAATTGAAACTTTGTATACATTAAGCAACCCATTCTCACCTCCACTCAGACCCTGGCAGCTGCTGTTACTTTATAAGAGTTTGGCTACTCCAGATTATCTCATAAATAGTCATACAGTATTTGTTTTCTTGTGACTGGCTTATTTCATTTAGCATAATGTCCTCAAGGTTCATCCATGTTACAGCATGTGTCCGAATTTCCTTTCTTTTTAAAGCTGAATGATCTATTTTAGGTGTGTCACATTTTGTTACCCATTCATCCATCAAAGCTTGGATTGCTTCCACTTTCTGATTGTTGTGAGTGATGCTGTGAACTAGGTCTACAAATACTCCTTGAAGGCTTTGCTTTCAATTCTTTTGGGGTATATTCAGAAGTGGAATTGCTGGATCATATGATTTTTAATTTCTTAAGAAACTGCCGTACCATTTTCCATAGTGGCTGCACTGTTTTACACTCCCGACAACCGCTCACCAAGGTTCCTGTTTCTTTCCATCCTCCCCAACACTTGATAATTTTTTTTAAAGTTTCTTTTAACCCAGTAGTTCTTTTAGAGACTTTTTTTTTTTAAACAGGGTGTCCTTCAGTCACCCAGGCTGGAGTGATGTAGTGCTATCATGGCTCATTGCAGCCTCAGTCCACCAGGCTCAAGGGATCTTCCTGCTTCAGTCTCCCAAGTAGCTGGGACTATAGGCATGTGCCACCACACCTGGCTAACTTCTGTATTTTTAGTAGAGACAGGGTTTCACCGTATTACCCAGTCTGGTCTTGAATTCCTGGGCTCAGGTGATCCGCCTACCTTGGCCTCCCAAAGTGTTGGAATTACAGGTGTGAGCCACTGTGCCTGGCATAATTTTGATATTTTTGATAGTAACCATCCCAATAGGTATGAGGTGGTATCTCATTGTGGTTTTGGTTTGCATTTCCCTGGTTATTTGTGATGTTGAGCATCTTTTTCGTGTGCTTATTGGCCATTTATGTTACCTTGGGAGAAATGTTTATTCAGTTCTGTTCATTTTTGAATTTGGTTTTTTGTTTATTGGTTGTTGCAGTTCTGTATATATCCTGGATATTAACCCATTATCAGATACATGATTTGTAAATATTTTCTTCCATTTCATAGTTTGCCTTTTCACTTTTGTGTCCCTTGATGCACAGAAATTTTGATGTTGAATTTACTTTTACTTTTGTTCTATGTGCTTTTAGTGTCATTCAATGTCATTGCCAAATCCAGTGTCACGTATTTCTTATGTTCTTCTAAGACTTGTATAGTTTTAGCTCTTACGTTTATATCATTGATTCACTTGAATTTTTGTCAAGGATATAAAATCCAATGGTATTCTTTTACATGGGGCATCCAGTTTTCCCAAAATCATTTGTTAAAAGATTGTCCTCTTCCATGGAATGGTCTTGGCACCTTGGTGAAATCATGACTCTAAATGTGAGGGTTTATTTCTGGGCTATTTCAGTAATCTATATATCTGTCTTCATGTCAGTACCACACTGTTTTGATTACAGTAGTCACCTTTTATCCAAGATGTTATGTGTCAAGATCCCTCCAGTGGATTCTTGAAACCAGATAGTACCAAACCATATATATATATATATATATATATATATATATTCCTACATATACACATACCTTTGATGTTTAACTCATAAATTAGGCATAGTAAGAGATTAGCAATAACAAAATAGAACAATTATAGTGTATAGTAATAAAAGGTGAATGTGGTCTCTCAATATCTTGCTGTACTTTACTTACCTGTTTTTGAACCACAGTTGACTGAGTAACTGAAATAGTAGAAGGTTAAACCACAAATAAGGGATGGCTGCTACACTGTAGCTTTATAGTAAGCTTTGAAATCAGGAAGTATGCATCCTCCAGCTTTGTTCTGTACCCCCTTACCCTCTACCCCAAGAGTATTTTAACTATTTGGGGTCCCTTAAGAGTCTGTGAATTTTAGGGTGGATTTTTCTATTTCTGCAAAAAACACCATTGGGATTTTGATAGGGATTGCGTTAAATCTGTAGATTGCTTTTGGTAGTATGGACATCTTAACAATACTAAATATTCCAATCCATGATCGCAGGATGTCTTTCCTCTTTGTATCTTTAATTTCTTTTAGCAGTATTTTGCATCTTTAATTTCTTCTAGTGTTGCTAATCTCCTACTCTGCCTAATTTATGAATTAAGCTTTATCATAGTTATGTGTATATGTGAAAAAAACATATGTATAGGATTTAGTACCATCCATGGTTTCAGGAATGCACTGGAGGGGTCTTGAAGCATATCACCTTGGATAAAAGACTACTATAATCAAAGCAGTGTATCTAAGGACACACATTTCTTTCATTTTATAGTGACATGTTTCAGTTACCTTCTTATTTTCTTTTCTGTATTTTCTTTGTGGTTACCATGGGGATTGCATGTTTGAGATTTGCTAATTTTAGCAGTGTATAGAAATTTATTTCATCTAAGTCACTGTTGAAGTCTTTCATATTCCTGGTTAAATGCATTCCTAAGTATTATTTTTGATGCCCTTATGAATAGTATTTCTTAATTTCCTGTGTGATCATTCATTGTTACTGTATAGGAAGAGCTAATTTTGTATCCTCCAACTTAGCAGAATTCGTTTATTATGACAATTTTTTGTGTGAGAACTCTTTAGGATTTGCTGCAGGTAAGATTATGGGGTCTGTAAACATAGTTTTACTTCCCTTTTTGGATGCTGCTTATTTCTTCTTGTCTCATTGCTCTGGCTGGGATTTCCAGTACTACACTGAGTAGAAGTGGCAAGAGTGGGCATCCTTCTGGTTTTAGATCTTAGAGGAAAAGCTTTCACATTTTCCTTGTTCAGTATATTAGCTTGTCCTTTTTGGCTTTTACTTGGTTGAAGTACATTCCTTATGTTGATAGTTTTGATCATGAAAGGATGTTGAATTTTGTCAGATACTTTTTCTACATTTTTTGAGATGATCATGTGTTTTTTAATCCTTCATTCTGTCAGTGTGGTGTATCACATCTATTGATCTGCATATGTTGAACTGTCCTTGCATCCTAGGGATAAATCCCACTTAATCATGGTATATGATTCTTCTAATGTGCTGTCAAATCTGGTTTGCTTGTGTTTTGTTGAGGATTTTTGCGTCTGTGTTCAAAGATTTGGCCCATAGGTTTCTTGTGTGTTTATCTGTCTTTGGTATCCGGATAATGCTGGCCTTATAGAATGAATGTGGAACTGTTCCCTTTTCCTCATTGTTTTTTGGGAAAAGCTTGAGAAGGATTGGTGCTGGTTTGATGGAGGGCTGGGCATAGTGGCTCATGCCTGTAATCCCAGCACTTTGGGAAACTGAGAAAGGAGGCTCTCTTGCCAGAAGTTAGACCCTATCTCTACCAAAAAAATACATAAATGAATAAATATATTATGCTGGGTGTGGTAGTTCATGCCTGTAGTCTCAGCTACTTGGGAGGCTGACACAGGCCTCCCAAACACTTGAGCACAGGAGTTTGAGGCTGCAGTAAGCTATGATCACACCACTGTACTCCATCCTGGATAACAGAATATGAGACCCTGTCTCAAAGAAGTTTTGTAGGATTCACCATGTGGTCTTAGACTCTTTGTTGGGAAGTGTTTGACTACTGATTAAAAATTTCTACTAGTTAAAGACCTTCAGATTACCTGTTTTTTTTTTTTTTCCTGATCCAGTCTTTGTTAGGTTGTATTTCAAGACTGGGTGTATAGGTCATCATGCATGTAATACCAGCACTTTGGGAGGCTGAAGCAGGTGAATTGCTTGAGCCCAGGAGTTTGAGACCAGCCTGGGCAGCATGGTGAAACCCCATCTCTACAAAAAAATAAAAAATAAAAAAAATACAAAAAATAACATGGATGTGGTGGCTACTTGAGTGACTGAGCTGGGAGGATCATCTGAGCCTGGGAGGTCAAGGCTGCAGTGAGCAGTGATTGTACCACTGGGCTCCAGCCTGGGCAACAGAGGAACACCCTGTCCACCCCCTACCCCCCAATTTTTTTTTGAGTTGTGTATTTCTAGGAATGTATCTGTTACATCTAGGTCATCCAGTTTGTTTACACATAATTGTTCATAGCATTCTCAGTCCTTTTTAGATCTGTAAAATCAGCTGTAATGTTTGCTCTGTTAGTTATTTGATGGTTCTTTTTCTATTGGTCTGACTAAAGGTCTGTTGATTTGATCTTTTCAAAGAACTGTTGGCTTTTATTTATTTATTTTTTTTCCTATTTTCTATAGTCTTATTTTGTTTATCTCCAATATTAAGTCATCCTTCAGCTACATTTGGGTTTAAGTTCTTAAGTAAAGTTAGGTTGATAGAATCTTTCTTTTAAAATTGCCTTGGGATTTATTTTTTAATCCATTGGTGTTTAGAGTCAGTTTAACTTAAACATATTTGTGGATTTTCCTCTTTTCCTTTGGCTTTTGATTTCTGGTTTCATGCCATTGTAATCAGAAAAGAGACTTTGTATGATTTCCAGTCTTTTAAAATTTGTTAAGACTTACTTTGTGACCTAACATACAGTTTGTCTTGGAGAATGTTCCATGTGCACTAGGGAACAATGTGTATTCTGTTAGATGGAGTGTTAAGTCCATTTGATGTATAGTCCTATGTTTTCTTATTAGTCCTTCTATCTAATTGTTTGATCTGTTACTGAAAGTGGACTATTGAAGTCTTCTACCGTTACTGTAGTGCTGTCTGCTTCTCTCTTCAATTGTGTCAGTGTTTGCTTTATATATTTAGAGCTCTCATGTTTGGTGCATATGTATTTATAATTGCTAGATCTTATTGGTGAATTAATCTTTTTATCATTATGGAATGTTGTTCTTTTGTCTCTTGTAACATTGTAGACTTGATCTATTTTGTCTGATTTAGTGTAGCTAACTCTGTTCTCTTTCGGTTGCTATATGTGTGGGACATCTCTTTCCACTCTTTGAACTTGTGTGTCCTTAGATCTACACTGAGTCTCTTGTAAACAGCATATAATTGGATCCAGGTTTTTAATCCATTCTGTCATCGTCTTTTGGTTGGGGAGTTTTACCCATTTACATTTAAGGTAATTACTGATAAAGACACAGTATTGCCATTTTGTTTTCTGTATGTTATAGCTTCCTTGTCCTTCATTTCTTTCCTCACTTTTAAAAAAAATTTTATAGTGGTATGTTTCAGTTTCCTTCTTATTTCCTTTTGTGTATATTCAGTATTTTCTTCGTGGTTACCATGGGGATTACATGAAATATGCTAAAGTTAAAACAATTTATTTTAAACTGATAAAAACTTCAGTTGCATATAAAAACTCCTTTACAACACTACCTTCTTCCTGTGTTACTGATATCACACATTATGTCTTTATATATTATGAATCCATTAACATGGACCTATAGTTATTTCTTATGCTTTTGTCTTTTAAATCCTATTAAAAAAATTAAAAGAGAATTTACAAACTAATTTTTTTTTTTTTTTTTTTTTTTTTTTTTTTTTTTTTTGGAGACAGAGCCTCACTCTGTCACTCAAGTTGGAATGCAGTGGTGCAGTCTTGGCTCACTGCAACTTTGGCCTCCTGAGTTAAAGTAATTTTTCTGCCTCAGCCTCCCGAGTAGCTTGAATTACAGATATTCCCCACTATGCCCAGCTAATTTTTGTATTTTTAGTACAGATGGGATTTCACCACGTTGGCCAGGCTGGTCTTGAACACGTGACCTCAAGTGTTTTGCTTGTCTGGGCCTCCTGAAGTGCTGGGATTACAGACATGAGCCACTGTACCTGGCACAAACCAAATTTTAATACAAGCTTCAATATTCTTTGCCAGAGAACTTTATATTTTCACATGGCTTTGAGTTACTAGTGTCCTTTTGTTTCAACTTGAAAAATTCCTTTTAGTATTTCTGTAGGGCAAATCTAATGGTAAAACTCCTTTGACTTTTTTTTAATCTGAGAACTTCTTTGTTTTTGAAGGACAGTTTAGCAGAACATATGACAAGTGTTTTTTTGTTTTTTGTTTTGTTTTTTTTTTAGATGGAGTCTTGCACTGTTGCCCAGGCTGTAGTGCAGTGGCACGATGTTGGCTCACTGCAGTCTTCAACCTCCTAGGTTCAAGCAATTCTCCTGCCTCAGCCTCCCGAGTAGCTGGGACTACAGGTGTGGGCCACCATGCCCAGTTATTTTTTTATTTTTATTTTTAGTAGAGACGGAGTTTCACCATGTTGGCCAGGATGGTCTAAATCTCCCATGGTGATAACGCCTGCCTTCACCTCCCAAAGTGCTGGGATTACAGGCGTGAACCACCGTGCCCAGCCAAGTGTTTCTTTTTTTAAGCTCTCTGCCCTTTTTCTCTTCTGGGACTCCCATAAAGCTAGTCCCTTCTCTTTTTTTCTCTTCAGGCTTTTAAAATTTTAATTTAGTTTTATAGAGATGGGGGTCTCATCATGTTGTGTAGTTTTGGGATTACAGGCATGAGCTGCCATGCCTGGCCTGCTCTTCAGACTTGATTAACTTCAAATGCTCTGTCTTCAAGTTTCCTGGTTCTTTCCTCTGCCTGTTTGAGTCTGCTGTTAAATCCCTCTAGTGATTCCTACTTCCCCTCTCCCCATTCAGTTACTCTGTTTTTCAGCTCCAGAATGTTTGGATTTAGAAATAATTTTCTTTGTTGATATTCTCACTTGTTCATATAATTACCTAATTTTGCTTAGTTGTCAACATTCTCCTTTAGCTCATTGAGGATATTTCAGGCAGTTGTTCTTAAGTTTTTATAGAGTAAATCAGTAGCCTCTGTTCTTTTTTTTTTTTTTTTTTTTTTGAGACTGAATCTTGCTCTGTTGCCAGACTGGAGTGTAGTACGGCAATTTTGGCTCACTACAATCTCTGGCTCCCTGGTTTCAAGCGATTCTCCTGCTGGGACTACAGGCATGTGCCACCACACCCAGATGATTTTTTTATTTGTTTAGTAGAGGTGGGATCTCACCATGTTTACCAGGATGCTCTTGATGTATTGACCTCCTGATCTGCCCACTTTGGCCTCCCAAAGTGATGGGATTACAGGCGTGAGCCAGCGCGCCTGGCCACCTCTGTTTCTCTAGAGTTGATTTGTGGAGATTAGTTTCTTTTAGTCATCTGTGTTTCCCTATTTCTTTATGTGCCTTGTGGTCTTTTGTGAAATTCAGGCATTCGTAAAACCAGCCACCTGTCCCCTTGCAGACTGGCTCCATGCGTGGAAAGGCCTTCACTGATTAGCCCACCTTAAAGGCTTGGTGTCCTCTCAGACTTTTTCTAGGGATGTATTTGTCTTCCCTGGGCCTGTGCATATGCGTTAGTACTAGTTTCCTCCTATACACAGCTGCCTTTCAGTTTTTCTTAATTTTCCTGAGTTTGACTCCAGCCTCCTGTTATAGCCTTAGCTGTTCTGTTTTATTCTTCTGCCTGTGATTGCTTGCACACAGGTTTCTGAAGGTCTGTGTTCCCCTGTAGCTCATTCATTCCATGGTATTCATGATTGCTTTCAGCTGTTCCCAACCTCATGTCCAAACTATGCCATTATTCCCATTAACACTCTTGATTCAGGCAAGACAGAAAGCAGTCCCTTGGCACCTCCACACAAGCCAGAACATTGCAGGCCAGTTCCATTCTTTATGTCCTGAGGGAAGAGCCAGGGTAGTTTTCTTCCGACTGCATTGCACTGTGGAGGGAGTGTGGCAAGAGTGAGCAAAAATGCCGTGAAATTTCCTGCTACTTTGAGTGTGGCTTTTTCTTGGATAGGTGGTTCCTTTGATTGCTGTTCAACTGGCTTCTAGAGTTCTCATAAAGCTAAACAGTTTTTAATTTTTGGTCTATGTGTTCATTATCTTGTGGGGTTTGAGGGCCTGAGACTTCACAAGTCTGTTATCTTGCTGACATGATATTACTTTGTATGTTCAAAATCATTTTTACAGCTTATGCTGTTAATTGCTAGATTGGCATTATGCATGTTACACTTTGAGAAGTCACTTTTTAAAAGTATTTATGACAGGATAGTTTGTTAACAATATAGAAGGTTAACGAGTGACTAGCTGGCTTTCCATAGATCCTGGTTTGGTCTGTTCTATCTACAAGATCTTCATGCCTCATGGACAGTGTGAATTAAAGTTCTGTATCTAGAAAAGGACTGACTGGTGTGCTGATGAAAAGTCATCTACTAAATTGACTTGATAGCATGTATGAATTACCTGATGAGACTTCCTACTCTGGAATCTTACATGTAGATTTAATTTCATTCAAGCCCAACAAAGAAGAAGAATGTAAAGTTTCTATTTGCCACTTCAGTCTGGGTTTATGGCCTGTAAATGAGTGTGCTGTGACTTGGAGAATGTGAATCTGCTATTTTGTCAGGCTGTTCCTAAATATTTCAGTTGCATTATACATGGGGTTACAGCCCAATAAACCTTATATGTTGAGAGTATCATGTCAAAAATGCATTTAAGACCCCGAAAAACCCATTATAGAGTCAAAAAATTGTAAGTCAAACCATCATAAGTTGGGTACCATGTATATTAAGGAAAAAAGATCAAGAAAATATTAATGGTTGTTGATAGTCGTAACATATCTGCTTTAACTTTGAAATTTTCAGAATTTACAGTGAGCATGCATTTTTATAATCAGAAGATGTTAATAGGCTAATTTAAATTTGTTAGATATTTACCATTATTATTTATAAGATTGTTTAAAAACCTATGAGAGCTGATTTGGAGATAGGAACATAAATACTGCTTGGAACAGAAACAGTATGTGGCTATAAGAGGGAATGGGGGTGGGGGTAGAATTGAGAAGGAAAAAAGCAGAATTTGTTAAATGAAAGCGAGAAATCAGAGTAAGATGTGGTATGCCCAAAATGGAAAAAATGCTATTCAGAGTGGTTAGGGAGCTTAGAAGGAGCTTAAAGGAGAGTGAACTTGGAGTCCAGGTGGCCTGAACTGTGCTCTGTGACTGAGGGTGAGTGATCAAGGTATGACATCTACTAGTAGGAATTGACCTCAGTTGATCCTCAAAGATGGTGGATATTGAGAGAATGTTTATCATTAACTTAGCCTTTGTGTTTCTCTTCACAGAATTTCTTCAGGTTGAATTACCTAGAAGTTTGTCGATGACTCGGGCTCCTGAACTATGACACATGAATATGTGGGCTAAGAAATAGTTTCTCTTGATAAATAAACAATTAACAAATACTTTGGACAGTAAGTCTTTCTTAGTTCTTAATGATAATGCAGGGCACTTTAATAGCATCAGAATGGTTTGGGATTTAACTATTGATAAAGCTAACTTGATTTCTGTGTTCTTTAAAACTTCATTGTTCTAGCACCTCTTTAACTGCAATAGTTTGCCCGTTTCGTTGAGATACTCCTAGGTGCAGTTACTTGGTCCTGAGCCATGGATTAAAGTGTTCTTTATGAACCTATAAGACTAATGTGGGTTCTAAGAAGAGACAGAATTAATAAAATCTGTCCTTGGCCTTCATTGCCACTATTTGGTAGCTGTGCCACCACCAGATAGAGGAAGTAGGGTTTCTTACTCAGTATTGCTTTATTAATAACAAGCTAACAGTATGTAACAATTTGCCTATATATCTAATCCAGAAAAAGTTACTTAACTAGAATTGAATGTCTGCTAATGACTAGCAGATTGTGGTACTTTTTCAGAGGTTGTCTTAGGACATTAATTCATGCTTATTTGCAAGCAAAGTGATACTGGAGAGCTTGGAAAAAAAGACGCTTATTTTCTTCAAAGCTAATTTAATCAGTCACTTTATTAAGGTAACAAAACCTATGTATTACCTTTTTTAACTCGTGTAAAATTCACAGTGATGTGAGCTATATTAAACTCGGGTATTAGTGAAAATAGGCATTGTAAAACCTGTTGGTAACAGTAGACATCTGTAGGTGATCAGTAATTCAAGGATACCTTTTATTTTAAACAATTTAATAGTTCATATCAATATACAAAATTACCGTAAGATACAAGGATTAATATTTACATTTTTAAAAATAGTTACTCTTGAGGTTGACAACTGTCACTTTCCTAAATGAGTATTACAGAACAAACTGAAAGAGCCATTTTTCATAGTCAGAATTGTTTATTAAACCTTGCTTTCCAGTAACAATTAGAGTGACTTCTTAGCCCAACATGTGAGAGTTAAAGACCAGAGGTTATTGGGCATGGTGGCTCACACCTGTAATCTCAGCAGTCTGGGAGGCAGAGGCAGAGGAGTGCTTGAACTCAGGAGTATGAGACCAGCCTGGGCAACACAGTGAGACCTCATCTCTGGAAAAAATTTAAACATCAGCCAGGTATGGTGGTGTATACCTGTGGTGGTGGTATAGTCCCAACTGCTTGGGAGGCTGGAGTGAGATCACTTAGCTTCAGGAAGTGAGCTTGAGCTGCAGTGAGCCATGATTGTTCCACTGTACTCTAGCCTGGGTGACAGAATGAGACCCTGTCTCCAAAAAAAAAACCCAATAATGAGCATTTAAAATTGCATTCTCTTAGTATCTCAAAATTGTAGGTAACAAGCTGTAGACCCAAGTTTAAATGTAATCAGCAAACGTTCTAAGTTACTGGACGATTTACTGAACATTTAAGATATGTGATGACCCAAGATTTGAGTCAAACCCATTCTTAGAAATATTAGACACTGGGAATATCTTAATGCTTTGTTAAGTCAATTCCACAGAATAACGATCTGGACTGGTATTGTTAGCATTAATATTGGGGTTCTTGTGTGCTCCACAGTGTACCAGGGAGTTCCCATGATGTATGTTTATGTTTTGTTTATGGAACCAGGCAAATTCACTTGAGCACTTTGGGACTGGATTCAATATAGGACAAAAGATTTACTCAAAGTTTGCTTACTAAAACACAAACTGGAAAAACACTTTTTCTAAAATGCATCTGGACAGTAATGATACTGTTTTGTAAATTTTAGTAAAATGCAGACTTCAGAGGAAATACACATAGCAGCTTTCAGTAAAAGAACAGCATTGCAGTTAAGTGACAGATGTCACAAGCCACAAAGTCCTAAGCATTTCATTTAAAGAATCCTAGGCCTTTGCAGACAAAGGAGCATGAGATCAAGCTGGTGACTCAGCCCAAAAACAGATGCAACTTGAAGTTTTAACTTCCGTTCTCCACTCTAAGGCCTGGTCACATTCTGTGATGGAACAGTGTTAAGAGATCCAAGTTAAAGTAGAAATTTTTGCAAGTGTCATGGAACAACAAAAAATGCATCTTCTATATGTGGTAAGAACATAAAGGGCCCTGTTAATCATTGTCTCCAAGTGGGAAAGGAGAATTTTTTTTGGAACTTTTGAAGTGCCTTTTAGAGGTAAGGATCTGAATACTAAAGGAAACTGTGACACTATAAGAAACTGCTGGCCTTGTGTCCATAGCGGATGTTAAAGCTGATGAAGCTTTTTTAAAAAATGGCAGCCCTGTATGGTGGCATGTGCCTGCAGTCCCAGCTACTTGTGGGTTGAGGTGGGAAGATTGAGAATCCCAGAATTTGAGATCAGCATGGGAATACAGCGAGACCCTGTCTCAAACCCAAAAACTAAATCACACAAGCAGGAATCAGTCAGCATCTCAGAAGGAACTCAGGGAAACCCTTTCCTCAGGGCTTTATTTTTCACCATGGTGAATTTACTAATGAAGACCTGAGTGAAATGTGGATCAACCAAGTAATGGTATGTTTTAACAGTGGAGGGGGGAGGTTCTGCAGCTACCACAGGGCATGGTGTTTGCATGGAAGAGCAGCTGGGGGCCAGGTGACAGGATGTCTTTGTGATATAATCCACAAGTCTGTTGTACTGTTGCTCTGACAGTCTCTCTCGGACTCCGTCTACCTAGGATCCAAAAATAAAGATTAATCAATTACTAGACCCTTATGAGAGTTCTGGAACAAAATAATTGTTTTTTGCCTTGATGCAGTTGTACATTATGCCTTTTAGGTCATCTATTAACGCCATTACCAAAACAATGTTTCCTTTTTTTCTCTGAGGTAAGGCAATGATAATGCAGTTTTAGCAGTATAACAAAAGCTGTACATGAGACTATCATTATAGCCTCCTTTGAATAAGCATTTAATGTTGCATAAAATTCCCATGTTTGAAAGCTGATGATTTGATAACATTCTGCTCATTAACTATTAAAACTTTTGTCATTACTCTTTAGCAACCAGCCCAAGAAAAAAAAAAAAATCCTTCCTCTGCATAAATCTAATCAACATTAAACTCAGCACTGAAATAAAAGCTCTGTTTGCCTGGCTCCCCAAACCTCTTCAGATATAGAAAGTCTTAAAGTAGAGAAGAACACCTCTTTCAAACCAGTGTATTTGGACAGAGCATTAAAATACCATTTGAACTGTAACATTTTCTGATTTTATAAAAGTCCTAGGATTTAAAGCCAGAAAAAATAGAAAAACTGGGCAGCAGAAGGGGAAATTTTTATGGAAAATAGGATGCGAAGTACATTTATGGTTCATAAAAGTCTGGCTCATCTTCAGTGAAACACAAATAGAACTGAGATATACTAGGCTTTTCAGTGAGATTTTCTGAGAAAGCACTCATCAAAGGCGGTTGAAGTTATAAATTCTTCCCACCCTGAAGTCCGATAGGTATCTAGTGTGTAGATCAAGTGGAGTTGGAAGTTTGCAGTTGTAAGCTACTGATTTATGAAACTCAGGTAGCCACCAAACTTTCCGTGGATTTTGCCTAGTGAAAGTTGGCAAGACTACTCTCGAAAAAGTGGTAATGTAAAGACTTTCTGGTTCTGTGTGTAGCCCAGAGATAATGCAATCAAAGTGTCTTAAAAGCTGGAGAAAGCCCTTGTGATGGCAGAGATACAGTAAAGGGTTTGCTAAAGCAATAAGCAGGGAATCCCTTAGAGTTTGGATCTTGTGGTGTTAAGCTTGGGGAAAAGTCCCAAAAGATTCACTAACAGATGAAAGCTGTGCACCACCAGGCAAAAGCCAGAGCTCTGATATCATTTGATGGGGCCAGAATTCAGCTGGAAAGCTTTGAATACACAAAGTTTTAATTGCTCCTCCCGAACAGCAGCACAGGAAAACCCGTGTTGTGAAAGGAACCCAGCCAAGAAATAAATTGACCTTCTGACTCATTCTGAGCCTCTCATGAGGGATTTCAATAATGTGCCAGGCATATTAAGCAATTATTACCCCTAAACTGGTTTCATTTAACCAAGAAAAGCAAATGCTAATTTAAAAAAAATTTCAATCCTGCCATATTTAAATATGCCACATGATGTCATCTACAAATTAATTCCTTCCAAAATTCAAAGGAGCTATGTTTCCTAGCATCTCAGGCAAAAGCTAAAAACCAGAAAAGTTGTTTATACAAAGATCTTAAAATACTGCTTTTAGTCTTCACTGGAAGTGTTCAGAGCAGATAGGCTTCCTTATGTCTGTGGATTATGTTGGGATGCACTAAGAGCCAGGCAGCTCAAGAAAGATCACTGACAAGGTAGCACTGCTGGCCACCCTCCCCTGCCTACTCATTTGAAAATACCTTGGATTACAGCACTTGGGAGGGTTTAGTCTCATGCTCTGCAGCTTGAGTTTTCGTGGGGGTGGGTAGGAGAGGTTAGGTTATAGACACAGGATTAAGGGAACAGTTATTCCTATTAATGACTTAAGGAGAGAAGTAAAGTGGAATAGAGAACGCAGAATGTGGAGGCTTAAGGCACACTGGCCCATCCACCTTCTGGCCAGTGCCCCCAGCTTTGGCTGTGTGGGCACTGTGCTCCTGCTGTCAGTCATGTCTTCCTCTCTGTTTTAGGCCTTCCTTTATCCCAGCCCTCTTTTAGCCCTGGATACCAGTGGAAAATCAGTGTTAAAAATCGTATCCAGAGCTTTAGCGCTGCTTCCTCTGATGCCACAGTCCCAATAATCTTGGCAACTTTTAGGCGTGGTGACTTCAGGTATGACCTCAATAACCCCTAGAGAAACTGAGGTCTGTTCCCCTCTAGCTATGATGGTTCTCCACAGTACCTGCCTCAAACACAAAAGAGAAAGATCACAGTTGAAGACAGAGACAGTTCAACAGCAAAAGAATCTCCAGTCTCAATAGTTTAAGATCTGAAATATCTCCCAAGCAGCTAAGGAATAATGATGGCCACAGGGCCTTGGAGGTTTCTCATTAAGGACTAAAGACTTGACGGTAATGATATCCCTTGCCAAATCCTGTAGCCAGATCACCACTGCTTTATTGTCAACTGATCAGAAGATTTTGGCAGATCTAATAAAGTCAGCCTGGACATCTGACCTCTGTTTATTCCCAGAAAGTCATCAACTTGAAGCAGCAATGTAGTCCTGGTGCCAAACCCTAGCTTAAAGCCTGACTATGATCATGATCCAAGAAACTAGAGAAATCTTAAGAGTTGTTGTGGTTGGCTGTTTTCCATCTTCTCAGATAATTTTACCCAAACAGTGGTGTGAGGGAGACAGGCTCGCATCCCAGGAAGAGGATAATGAAAGGGGATCAGGCAGAGCCTCCTGGAGGCAAGTTTGCCGTCCTTTACTGGAGCCACTCAGTCCCCAGGTTAGGGCCAGCAGACTAGTTTGCCACTGATCCACCACCGTCTTGCTATGTGAGAAAAGACATCTGTTTTTAGGTAAATAATTAGGGTCTGATGGATCAGGCCATCATCTGGGAAGGAAGGGCAGAGAGCAGTTTTCTGTTAGTGCACCTGTTTACCCTGGGCTGGACTACAGGAAGCTGGGGTCTTTCTGGTCAGAGCTCACCTCTGACTCCTGACACCCAGTATGCCTTGCCTGAGCATCGTTCCACATTAATTTGTGCATGCCAGGAGCCAGCCACAGAGCTGCCCCAAGAGCCAAGTGTCATCCCCAGGGGGAGCTCTCTGGTACTTAAGGGGTAGGAAACTCCTGTGGGAAAGACAACAGCCAGAGAATACCAGTGGATTTGAGAGACAGACCAATTGACAAAATGTTGACCCTTGAAGTCTCCAGGTTTGGGGGTATGGGAGGGAGTGGAGAGTCTTGTTTCATGATGCCCCTTGCTTCTGCAGTGGGCCTCTCTAGCACCCACAGACCTGCTGCTGTCAATTGCAGGCCTCAGGCAGCCAAGGACCTGACTTCAGGCTTTCAGACCAGGGGCCTCCTTTGTGGAGTAGTTGCCTGGAATTGCTGCCCCAATCCTAGCCCTTCCTGTAGGCACCCACTTGTTTTGGAACTCCATTATCATGTCCTGTCCATTGAGCACCCAGCCCCACGACGGCCAAGCCAGATCAGCCTTGTTCCATTCACATGGTGACTTAGCCCCAGACCTTGAGTTCTGCTGGCTGCCTGCGGGGCTCTCCTGGGCAACTTGTGCACCTCTGGGTGGGGACTTCCCAGTGCCTTTTGTAGTGGCCTTCTGGCCTCCACACTCCCACCTCTAGGTAGCAGCTCTCCTTGGTCTCCAGCAGCTACCCAGAGGCTGTAGCTCATAAATGCCTGGGTACCATAATCAGCCTGCTTCTCAACCTCCCTGGCAGCTAGTCTTGGTCGCCCTGTTTTCTAAAACATACCTCCACATCACAAGCCACTCTTGGCTGCTTGAGCTGCACTGTGAGTAGATTGTTCTGTTTGCTGTCCTGCGCACAGTCGATCTCTGTGATGGGGAAGGCCTGCTGCTGTGTGTCCTCACTGACACTCACCACGAAGAGCACTTCCGACGTCAGCAGCAAGCACCCTTCATGCTCCTGGCCTGAGCCCCTCACCAGAACCACATCCAGGGCCATGTGGACTTCTGGTCTGCCCAGAGACTGAAGCATTTTCCTGTTTAAAAGGAGAAAAGTCAGGCCAGGGGCCAGATTTGAAAAGATGGTCACTTATCAGTGCTCATTATTTACCAATGGATGGGGCAATACCACAGAAAGCTCCCCAAGGGCAAAGGGCCCTCACCAATCCAGTTACTCATTTTAGCTTGAAATGTAATTGTCAACTGATTCTGGCTAACAAAACCTGCTTCCTCCTGGGAACAAAGATTAGCTTTGCCTAGCTCCTTTTCTTCCCAGTAGAAATGGCACCTCTAATTAGAGTTGTGGTTCCACAGGGAATCTTAGACCCTCTAGCAAGACTGGGCTTCTCTGCCAACGTGTGACCTTCCTTGAGTGGTCAGGTATGGAGTAGAGGAGTTGTGCAGCCAGCCCCAAACCTGGGAACAGCAGCCTCTTCCTGTCCCTCTACAGTGCTCTTGTGTTGCCTCAGATGCCAGTGCCAACAATGGCCACTCCTGGGCTCCCTGGAAACGTGTGGCTCATTATCTTGAGAGCAAGCCAGGAGCTATTAACATACAGTATGGATGTAAAGTTGAGCAAGTGTCTCAGTAATTTTACCAGACATATTTGACATGGCTGTTTGGAGCCTGGTCAGCATGTAGATCACTTGGCTGATAGCGCTGTTTGGGAAGCTGAGAAAGTCCAGCTCCATGTAAAATACCTGTGGTAAGAGAAGTAAGGGAGTTTTACTAGTTGTTTTCTGGAAAATAGTTTCATGCTGCAATGATGTCATCTGCTCAGAGCCATCCATAAAATGTTACAGATCCAAAATGATGTCACATCTTTGGAAGCAAGTGTATAGATAATCTTTACACATTACGATGCTCTTAACCTTGGTGATCTTGCATTAGTAACAAACTAAAATATGAATGTGTTACAGTCCAGGCATAGACTAGCAATTAGAGGAAGCAAAAAATGCTCCTGAGAGAGGCTGGTCATGAACAATAGCTTAGACATCATTTGTAATTGATGTGTTAAGAAAAGCCTAGATAGGTCAGTCTGGTATGGTGGCTTATGCCTGTAATCCCAGAAGTTTGGGAGGTCAAATCAAGGTGGGAGGATTTGCTTTTGAGTCAAGGAGTTAAGAGACCAGCCTGGGAAACAAAAGTGAGACCCCCCCACCCCCATCTCTACAAAAAATAAATTAGCCAGGCATAGTGGTGCATGCCTGTAGTCCCAGCTACTCCAGAGGCTGAGGTGGGAGCCCAGGAGTTGGAGGCTGCAGTGAGCTATGATTATGCCACTGAATGCCAGCCTGGATGACAGCAAGACCCTGTGTCTTTTAAAAAAAAAAAAAAAAAAAAAAAAAAAGTCTAGATTGTTAGTTGACTGCCTTAATATTAATACTTCTTTATCTGTGCTAGGGCTAGTCAAAAAATAAACACAACACACACATAAGATATATACAAAGGCACGCCCTTTGCCTAGATACAGTATTTAAATGCAAGTGACTTAATCCAGCCATTAAACACGAATCCATATACATTTATGAGCATGCTTGGGGTCTCTGGTTTATGACATGCTCTCCCTGGTGCCAGCACCAAATGAGGGCACCCAGCAGCAGCCACATAGGCCTTTACAGAGACTCTCCAGAACCAAAGATGGTACAGCATGTGTGCTTTCAGAGGGCCTGTAAATGTTTATAAACGAGGCATAGTCATTAGACTAAGAGTTAGTGGTTTGTAAAACCTTCAGTTTGGTAATAAAAGTTTTACAAGAGTGATAGAAACCAAAAAGGCCATGTGAAGCTCTGCTCTGAGATCCTCTTACATAAGGGAGCATTCCTCAGCCCTGGGAAACACAGTGAGGGACAATGGCATTTTCAAAACCAAAAGAATTTATGAAGTATGACTTGACTTTACCTCACTGAGGTCTGCATCAAAAGGAATACTATTTTTATTCACATGTAAGTGCTTGATAAGGGAGAGTAACTTTTCCCAGTTACAGGTTATAGCAAATCTTATTGTCAGTTTCCCTGTTAGTGAAAATGTCATTCACAGAAGGAGAGGGAAACGCAGGAGACAAGAGAAAGCGAAGAGGAACACGTGCTGGCGTCTGTGTGGTCTCTTAAAGGATGCTTTCCGGATGGCTGCCTGAAGTATGGGCACTTATTCATGTCTGCTCCCTTCCTTTCAGATGCTGTTTTTATGCCCTGATCTGGCTGCTGCTTGTCAGGCCTGCTGAGGAGCAGGATGCCTGCCTTGAAACATCCCGAGGGCTTTATGGCCAGATGTGGTTGCAGACAGTGTGCTCACATGTCTGACAAACCAGAGGGCACTCCTGTGGTTTGTGATACTAGCTAGACAGCTTGCTTCATGACCAAAATGATGACACCAATTTTAGGTAAAATGGTCACAGTTCCAGCCACAGGTTTATGGAAAGTCACTTTAATGTATTCTGCCAAGAATGCAGAAAATGAGCCTGGGAAGAGGTGCTTCCTTTCACAGGCACCCACTACTCCTGTGCACACTGCTGCACGGTGAGAGGCCCTGGCACACCCCATCCAAGTGCAACTAGCGCCCTGTGCCCCTGCACTCCACAGCTGTCTGCCTGGGGAAAGGGCTTTTAGTTGTAGACTCTTTACTTCTGCTGGCCGGGGGACTCGGCCTGGCTGCAGGGAGCAGGATGGTGGTTTTGTAGGTGAGAAGGCCACCCCAAACCCAAAGATCCATGTGCACATCCAAACTCTGTCTCATTCTCTGCTGCTTCTTAAAGTTATCTTCCCACAACCTCTCTCTCCTTCCACATTTCTCATAGGAAAAAGTCGTAATTCTTTTCTCTACTGTATTCTCCATTCTGCCCTCCACCTCTAAACTGGTCACTTTTCATTGCGGTCTATCAAGTGTACTGGAAAAAGATTCTATGACATGTAGACTGAAACTAGTAGCTGGTTTCCCAATTCTACAGTTTTATGATTTTTTGTTAGTAGTAAAATTCTACTCTGTGTAAATAAGCATAGAGAGGTAAGAAAGCCACTAGTTTGCTACTCCTCTGCCATGTGAAAGGTTACGTTATCTTAGGAAACCCTTGGTATAATCATGCAAATCAGTAAAGTCTGGGTGGGCCTGACGGGTTTTCCACCAACTTACCATAGCCAGTCTGTGACACCAGCTCGGCGGCTCCTCCGATGGGCTTTGTGAACACCCCCATGATTCCTTTCCCCACACCCGAGATGACCCCCTTGGCCTTGTGTCCTGCTGAAGCCTGTGCCTCAGATGTTTTCTGGAAGTTCTGCATCGGCTGATCAACGATACCAGCAATTGCACCTGGAACAACAAAAGCCCTCAGTTAGGACAGAGGCTTAAAATCCTCAGAAAAGGAAAGGCTCCATCTGGAACAGAGTTTTATCTGGATTGAAAATGAGTCCCCACCCTCATTATAAAGGTTTTACTACCCATTTATTTACCGATTATCTAAGTACACCGAGGGCAGCAAACATTTATTATCATCACCAAAATACAAAGTTCAGACAGAGTTTGGTTCACACAGTGAGGATCTGTGAAGTTCAGTTCAGAATTTCATGAACCTGTCAAATGCAAAGTGGCCCATACATCTTTCTTTCCTCAGATACCAGGCAACACAGTTTAGAGGGAGAAGCTAACAATTCCTGAGGAGCAGACAAAGACTGTTGAGCCTAATACATTTGCACTGACTGATTCAGGAGGATGAAAAACCAGGAGGGGTTAGCCCCTTTCTAATGTTCCACTTTTAATAATAATCATAACAATCACAATAATTTAGTAGTATTAATATATTAATACATAAGAGTAATTATTGATATAGTGATTATTTTGATTATAGGTAATCTGTCTTGAATGCTTACTAGGTCTGGGGACTGTGTTAAGGAGATTTTCCCAAGATCACACAGCTGTTAAGTGCAGAGAGGGTCTGAGTCACAGCATAGCTCTTAACCACCAAGATATTCACTTACCCTGTTTATAAAACATGCTTTTCCTCTTTGCCAATCTTGGAAAACCTTTCTCTCTCACTTGGATTGAGGTTTGGCCACTTACTCCTCCTTGAGAATAGCGACCAAAACCCTCTGCAGCCCTTCTCCCACAGCTGCAGCCCAGGGCATCCACTGCACTGAGCCTGAGGGTTACAGATGAAAGGAGCCCCTCAGGCAGTCCTGTGGATACAGCCCCTTGCTCCTCCTACTTTGAGAGGCCAACCATGAGAGCTAAAAAAGCCTCATCATTCTGATTCTTTTCATGATGGAGTGGAGGGTTCCCTGACTCAGAAAGAAGGGAACTATTTCTTAACTATTCTTGACAGAATTCTCTGTTTTCAACTCAAAGCTGCTAGGATTGGTGAAAATGCTCCAGCTGTGCAGTGCGTAGAAGTTTTGGTGCACCTAACATCAATTGTAAAGGAAATGTTCTTCATGGACTCCATTCCTCTAGGTTTTCATAGAGCCATTTAAGTTTATGCACTGACATTCAGAATGAGCTGAGGCGACAGGCCTGTTTCCCAGCCTAGAGTCGTGCTGCCCAAACCATCTACAGCAGACGTCCCCAAACTACAGCCTGCGAGCCGCATGCGGCCCCTGAGACCATTTATCCGGCCCCCCCCCGCCGAACTTCAGGAAGGGGCACCTCTTTCATTGGTGGTCAGTGAGAGGAGCACAGTATGTGGCGGCCCTCCAACGGTCTGAGGGACAGTGAACTGGCCCCCTGTGTAAAAAGTTTGGGGATGCCTGATCTACAGAAACGACAAGGGTGAGCAGAGGAAGCTGCTCCCGGCGGGCCCAGGCAGCCCCAGCTGTCAAGGGTGAGGGTCACTCTTTCAGCACCGCAGACAGCCAGGCCTGGCTCTTGGCTGGGAGCACCCCTCACTTGCCAGTGACACTCCACTCTCCATCTGGAAGATCGGAAGTCAGAGTGGCCACACTGAGGGAGGCAGGAACCCTGGGTCTTCTCTTCTAGTCACCTCAGCAGATTATCCAAATGAGAAGCATCAAATCAGAGGGTGGAGCCTGGGCCATCCGCAGTGACCGCACAGGGCACTGATGGCCACGTGTTCCAGCACACACAGGTATTGGGTAAAGCCTCCTCTGTTCTGCTCTTCCACTTTCTCCGGCCACAGTGAAGGCTTCAGTTACTGTGGCTTTGACAGATACGACTATTCAGGCAGTCCCCAAAGTGAAAAGCCTGAGCCCCATGACAAGGTGTTAGATTCTAAGAGTCAGAGAGGGAGTTGTGGGACCACCTGCCCTGAGCTTAGCAGCAGACCCTTGAGGGGGAAAGCTAGCCTGTCACACACACCAACACCTCACCGGCCACCAGGTGCCTTATCTCCCTCTGTGCTTACAAGCTGGAGAACAGAGAGGCCGGAAAAGCAGCAGCCGCTTCATGGTCCGTGTAGCCCTGCTTTGAGAGAGGCAGCCTCTCACAGAGCCTGGAATAGCTCTCCTCTGAAGTATAATCCAGCTAAATCCCACAACTGGTAAATTATTGACTGTCATAGACTCAAACTCTGCTCGAAGGCTTTCAGGAGTGGAAACTGATACCAAGACTTGCCTGCTGGCGTCAGGCCTGCGGGGTGGGCGGCCACATGGAGATGGCTGTGATCTGATGAAGCCAGTGAGGAGGGAAGAGCGTGCCTGGGAGGGGTTTCCAGGACTGAGTAAGTGCTGCATGTGGCACAACACAGGAGCGATTGCCTGTTGTGCCTTGGAAGAAAGAGGAGGAAGAGGAGGAAGGCCTTCATTATGGAGTGGGAAACCATCAGGCCTTCCCTCGCCTCTGTCACTTGCTCCTAAGCCTTGGGCAGAACTTGGTCACTGAGCTCTGGAAGTTCCTGGTGATGTGGCTATTTTGATGCTGCCTTTGCCATGTGGTGTAATTTTGTTTCTGGCATTTTTTTTGGTCACAGTATCAGAAACACAGGCATAAGATGGGATACCACGACACACCTCGCCATTCTGGAAAGAAACGAGACCCACAGAATATACTGCAACATTCCAGCTTGGCGCTTCTTTTTTGACCAGAACAGATGAGCAAACTGAAAAGGAAGCACTTTTGCCTGCTATTCCTAAATTCCCCACTGAGTGTAATATACATCAGCCTGTTAATGGCAGACACTGGTATTGGAGGGATGACTCTTAAGTGCTGTCTCTTGGGATGTGCAACTCTTGAGTCATTCCCTTGGAGGGGAATTTTTTTTTCTTTTAACAATGTAAAGGGGTTTTAAAAAATTGTATATATGTAACAGCCACAATAATTTAAAGTCAATAAATTTTGTTTCAAGGAATTCCATGTTGTGATTTCTTCCTCTGTCCAACAAGGTTACTTTAGATCCTCTAAAGAGCTGGAATGAAAAGATTTCAAGTTAGCCCTTTTTCATGAAACTGATGCTTATTTTAATCCAGTTGTCCTGTCAGCCCATACTTCTTTTATTCTGGCTTCTGTCATCTCCTCTTAATATGGATATACTGATGAAGACCTCAAAATTCACCAAGAATCACTGGGATCTAATTTATTCAACCCATTTACTTTAGGGTCCTTTTTACTATAGGTGGTGGATCTGCCTGGTTCTCAATTTGACACCCTCTCTTAACATATTCATCAAATCATATTCATTCCTAAGCGATCACACTCAAGAATAGTACAGGTGTGTGGAAATATGCCAATACCTTTAACTCCAGATATCCTGTTCTCAAGATAAAAGCTTTTAAAACAAAAAGCCATCATCTTATATATCAAGTCAACATGAAATTGGAATGCAAAAGTAATACTGCTGAGGCTTTCCCTCATAACTGGAGGGGACTTTTCTGGTTCACCTGATGGAGGCCTGTTTTGTTAGGATTCCAGATGGCATAGTCAAAAGTGCCCAAGAGAGAGGGGTTGGTCTCTGGGGAATCCAGCAGCATGTCACAAACCAGGAAGTGACCCAAAAGAAGTAGGGATCAGAGAAGCAATTCTTGACATCCTGGTTTCGGTGTTCATGAGAAAGCATCAGGTGTGGGAGGAAACGTGGAATGCAGCTGTGATGCAGAGCTGCACGTCCATTCTCAGTGCAGGCTCCAGAGTGTAACAGGAAGTGAGGGTGTTTGGGGAACAAATCTGGTAGATGCAGGCAAGGCTGATGCCAATACTGCAGGCTAAACAGAATTTTTCCAAGAGCTGATGCTTTTGGAAAACTGTCATGGAGCTCATCCAAAAGCCTCAGAGGCATTTCTCAGCCAGTAGACACTTTTCCTTGCTGACCTGGGGCAATGTGGCTGGGCATATAGCTAAAGATGTCCTTCAATTTTCAAGAGCCACATAACTCTCCACAGCGTCCCCATGAGGGTGAAGCAGAGACAAGAAGGCCCGCTGAACCCATAAACATTAAGGGGAAATGTGTTTTTTCCTCTACTGGAACTTGCAATTGTTCAATCTCCCCACATCCTGATTATTTCCAGGCCTGGAGCCCCGCAGGGGGGTAGGTGACATGGTAGGAAGGCCCAGGCTCCTGTCCTTGCTGGAGGTTTGACCTGGCCAAGTCACTTCCCCTCATCCAAAGTGGTAAAGTTGTGAAGTTATGAAGTTGTGAGGGTTGTGATGCTCAAATAAGGTGACATATTTGAAAATGTGTGGGCTGGGCTGGGACTGGGGCAGGCCAGTGCTGGTAGGTGCAGCCAGCATCTACAGAGGAGGTTTATATTACCCTGAGAATTCATAATCTTCTGGAAACTACCAGATATGCAGAAAGACCCCATAAGCCCATTGCAGTTTCCAAAAATGAATTCCCTGGCATGCAAAAGAATATGCAAGACAATGTCTACAGCAAAGATCGGAGCGTTATGACTTACCCTCCTGATAGGACCTACGCCCAGAAAGGTGACCTCATTAGGGCAGTTGTGTGACTCCTCACACAACTGATTTTTCTCATCAGGTACAATCTTACACACTGAAAACTCAGCAGTGGCTGGGGCTTCTGGGTGAGAAGAGACTGGAACCCTCAGGCTGGAAGGGAGTCGGGGTTGGGGTGGAGACAGCCACACACACCAGCCAACCCAGGTCTCTGTCTCTCTCTCTCTCTCTCTCTCTCTCTCTCTCTCTCTCTGATTGCCTAAAATAAGCTGCTAGAAGGGCTGGGGTGGAGACAGGGAAGTTCTCAACCCCAGAGTAGTGGTACTTACTTAAGCTTCCAATTCATAGCATCAACAGGTCCAGAGTCATAAAACAATGACCTTGAGATCCCCAGTATAACCTCATTGTCACTTCCACCGGTTACAGCCACATAATCCATTGGATTAAGCGAAACTATCCTGCCATTGCTCAGATGTTTCTCTTTGCTGAGACACTCTTGGAAACCAGGCAACTCTTAGAGTTCATTTGCTACCATACCGTGACAATAATAGGTGCTATTTACCAAACATAAGCACAGTGGCTGCCACATAACTCCCCACTGTTATTTCTAACAATGGTATCACTAGGCCCAATATAAAAGAGAAACCCAGGTTCAGAGAAGAACTTGACTGAGATCACAAAGAAAGGACTTGGATACCCCAGCCTGAGGTCAGGGGCTCCTGAGGGCAGTGTCCACTGCCACCCCACCTTCCCCAAAAGAGTCACCATCACCTTTGGGTTACTGAGTTCAGCAAGAAGGATGCTCCTTTACCTAGCTCATTTATCACAGGTCACCAGCTTCTCAGTTTCCACATATTATCAAATGACAGTGCCACTGTCAGTCTGCTACACCATTTAATGTTTTTAACCATATAACTTCTAGCAACTTAACCTGAACTTGTAACATTTTGCCACTTCCTCCCAGAGCCTCAGCTGGCTACAGTTGCCAGTCCCGGAGTTCTGTAGAGAACTGGAGATCAGAGAGAGGGCAAGTCCCTTCAAGCTCATCTTTTCTACCCTTTGCTCTGTGCTGCTTTGGGTCACTTTGATCTCCGGGAGGCACACATTCCCTCAGATGCGCAGAAGGCACATTGCCAAGCAATGCAGTTTTAAATTCCATTGCAAACAAATAAACAAAAAATATCCTTGAAAATCCTGCCCTGAAAATGTTTAGCTCTGAAGCTTCCTTTTTATAGATTTCTTTAAAGCAACTTATTTTCAAACATTTGTAATATTTTGAAATATCCATAGCAATCATCACCTCTAACTATACCATCTGGCTGCTCTACAAACAATCATTGCTCTTGAGTCAGGCTGATCTCAAAAAAGTAAAAGGACAAAGTGGGCTCTTCACTGAAGTTTACATGACATTTGCATGTTGCTCTAGTGCTTCTCAAACAAAAGCAAGCATCTCAGCATGTGTGGGAATGAGGGAGCCAGTGCTTGGGAAGAGTTGCCCATCACACTCTTCAGAAAGCAAACAGTTGGACGCCACTGTCCTCGTGCAGACACCACTGCACTCAGAGGGGGTCCTATCAAATTAGGATTTCCTTTGAAGAACTTTAGTGAGGCCCAAGACACATTTCATACGCAAAGCAAAGGCAGGCACTGCGTGTGCGGCTGTGCAGGTGAGCCCCAGCAGGACACACTGCAGGAGTTAGGGCAAGTGCCTTACCTCCTCTGAGCGTTTCCCGGCCATCCCCAGGGAGAAGGTGAAGTGGCCCAGTCCTGGGAGACCACGCACCTCAGCCTGCTGGAGTCAGACAGGCGGGAGGCCCCACAGCCCCTTACCAAGCAGGCTGATGCCCAGCCGAGACAGGCCCTGTCGGAGCCCCTCGCCCAGGCTCTCGGGGAGCTGCCGCCGCCACTCCTCTTGCCGGTTGTAGTGCTCCTCATCCAGCGAGAGCCGGTCCATGTTCCGGGCCAGGCTGGTGGCCAGGTTGGTGATGGATGTGAGGGTACCTGAGGGAAAAAGAGCACAGCGTTGGCAGCCTTGTCACATATATCGTGGACCCCAAGGCAGCAGTTTTGGAGCACTTGTGGCCCCTCCGGGACATGCACAGTGGTGAGTGATGGTGGCTCCCTTTCAGGCAATTTGAAGCAAGAGCCTTAAGAAAAGAGGTAAACCACTGGGGCCGTGGCTCACGCCTGTAATCCTAGCACTTTGGGAGGCCAAGACAGGAGGATTGCTTGAGCCCAGCAGTTCGAGACCAGCCTGGGCCACATGGTGAAATCCCGTCTCTAAGAAAAGTTGGAAAATTAGCTGGGTGTGGTGGTGCACACCTGTAGTCTCAGCTACTCAGCAGGCTGAGGCGGGAGGATAGCTTGAGCCCAGGCTCAAGGCTGTGGTGAGCTGTGATCGTACCACTGCACTCCAGCCTGGCTGACAGAGCGAGACTCTGTCTCAAACAAAACAAAACAGAATAAAACAAAACAAAACACCAGTTAGGATTGATGCCTTCACTGAAGCCCAATTTTGAAGGTTAAAATCTGCCTGCTCTGATTTTAAAGGGTAAGGTTATATTGTTGATTTTTAAAAAGTTTATAAATATTTCAACTTTAGGAATATATTTTATTCCTCCTCTATTACTTCAGACATAACAAAGGGAGACACTAAACCTTACATTTGCCATTCTGAGGATGTAATTATTGTGCCATGGAGAATATGTACAGTTTTGATAGGATGTTAACTGAAAAAAGAGTCAGGGGAATAAAGGGAGTAAATCAGGTGAGAGCCATGAATCTGTCTGGTTTTCCGAAGAAGAGCTATTTCGACATCTTGCCCACAGCAGCCACAATTCCCTCTAGCAAGTCTGCACATCTTAGTGAGCGAAACTGAGTTGACTTTCATGGACAGATCTGGACGCTAACAAACTAGCTCATCTGTTATTGCAGGTCCAGTTTCAGGAAGAAATGGTCAATGTCATTTTTGCAGCTGCATCTTTACCAGTAATCAGAGAAGAAAAATATCTGTGTGTGCACGCACACATACAGATACCAACAAACCAAACAGATTTTGCTAAGAGAGGGAGAGAACAAGTGTAAAAAAACATTCAATGAGTCAGTATGCCGAAAATACCGCTGAAGTTCAATTTAGCAGGTGTTGGTTGTCTTATTTTAACATAAAAACAACAGAACCACAGAGATTCCAGTGTCAAGAGTGAGCGGTCTGCCAGTGACTCATCGGATGAGTTTCTGCCGCTCGGCCCCCAGGCCTCCCAGATGATTTGAGGCCTGGGGGAGTGTCCTTTTCATTGTCCGTGGAATTTGTTTTTATGACTCTGGCTGTTCTCTCGCCAGGCCCCCACCCATAGTCCCTCACCCCCTCTATGGATCATGGATTCTCATATTTCAAGCTCAAGTCTTCTTTTGAGGCCTTCCAGAGACTTCCACAACCTGTCCTATGGCCTATGATCAGATGCCTTTTACGGGGAAGAAACCCTTTGCCCTGTTTTCCCTGCCTCCCGCTGAGAAGAAAAGGGGACTCAGATGGCCCTTGTTAGTTCCCAAATCTTTGCCAACCTGACCAAAATAACATCAAGCAAACACACAGGGATAAAACTAAAACACTGTCCTTGCGGGAAGCGCTTTGGTTTCCGTGCCCGATGACCCATCTGGGCCACAAGATGGCACTGTTTACGTGGCGTGCTAGAGAAAAGTTGGCTGTTTCACCCCCAAATCCGCTTCCATGTCAGAATGTATCCATATCCTTAAGAAAGTTATGACAACTGTATCTACATTTTAAAAAATATGATGAGGCAACACAGGGTAGGGTTTCTGATGTTTAGCAGAAATCCCGAACATCTTTAATATTTCTGTATTTATCACATGGAATAACAGTTGAGCCAATCCTTGTTCTCCCAATGGGAGGCTTAATATTCTGAAGTTTCTGAAACATTTTCACACACCACAGGCAAGCAGTGATCTATTCAAAACATAAGACATTATATATGAGCTTTGTGGCAAATCCAAACTCTCACTGCAAGCTAACAGGCCAAACAAAGCTAGAGGCAATCTGAATGCATTTAAAACTTTAACACATTTAAAATAATAATAATAAAAGACAGGGAAGGAGTGAAGGCATTATTACAAGGAACGGAAATCCACTACCTTTGGAGATGTGCTTTACAAACGATGTGGTCCCTCTGGAGACACCACTCACGAAGGCTCCGGGGCCCCGGGTCAGCCCTTCATACGGAAGCCTGAAGAAGTCAGCGACCCCATTCCCGATGCTTCTCACCAGGCTCACAGGGCTGCCAAGAATCTCCAGAGAGCCAACTACCCAGCCTGCAATGGACCAGAGGGAAGGGGTGATTGAAACCTCAAATGCAGAACTTTCAACATTTGTGAAAAAGGGACCCATTTTTCCTGCAATTTTTTTTTCACACTCGAATTGGGAAAGTAATCATTTCTTTGGAAGAAAATAAGGGAAGTAAGTCATTCCCGGTGAATTCATAAATGGCAAACTTTCATACTTTATAAATTAAAGTGATCCTCTGATGGCCCCACAAATGGCTTTAATATGACTGCCTTGCTGAGCCTCCCATGTTCCTGCTAAGAGGGGTCCACATGCTGGGGACACACTCGGCCATCACCTGAGGAAGGACACTTTCTTGGGCTACAGGTGTTTGCAGGTGGGAGGTTCTCTCTGAAGCCTCCCCAGGGCAGCAGAGGCACTAGGATAGGAGGAGATACCTGATTGGGGGCAGCCAGATGCTCAGTGGGGTGTCGCAAAGGGGATGCAAACTTCTGACAAGGGTGGAGGGTTGTTTTTAATCTTTCCCAATCCTACTGAGTCGAGTGCTTCCCTTTGGAGCATAGCTAGAGCCAGACAAATGTCTCCCCTTCAACTCCAGCTCCGATTATGTAAACACTAGTGACAGGGACACCTTTTTTTTTTTTTTTCCAGACAGACTCTCACTCTGTTGCCCAGGCTGGAGTGCAGTGGTGCTATCTCAGCTCACTGCAACCTCTGAATCCCAGGTTCAAGCAATTCTCCTGCCTCAGCCTCCCAAGTAGCTGGGATTATAGGCACATGCCACTATGCCCAGCTGTTGTGTGTGTGTGTGTGTGTGTGTGTGTGTGTGTGTGTGTTAGAGATGGGGATTCACCATGTTGGCCAAGCTGGCCTTGAACTCCGAGACAGGAACATTCTGATGAGGTTAGTGAGAGGGGAGTGTTCCCTGTGCATGTCCTAGGAGAGCAGCCTGGATCTGGTTTCCTCCTGAAGCTCGGGCTGGCCAGGAGCTGGCCTGCTGCTGTGCAGCTGCGCCCCATGGGAACGTGGCTGTGTGCGGAGTCCGGTGGGCACTGCCCTTACTTGCTTCCCTGGGGTGGGGATCTGGGGCTGTAGACCACAAGGACTGGAAGGGAAAGTGAGGACACAAGAGGAGTCCAAAAAGATAGCTTTCTCCAGGAAGCCACTGACCTCCCCAGCCTGGCACTCAGAGCCCTGTAATGGGAAGGCCATGGCGACAGGACAGGGTGGGAGCCATCCCTCCCTCACCAGCGGGCTCTGAAGAGGAGGACAATCCTGTGACAGAGACCCTAAGCTCAGGGATCTGAGGGGATCGGGAAGATGAAGGTATAAGAGCCAAGCGGAGGTCCTGATGAATCCCATGCCCAGCCCATGTAGAAAGGGACAGTCTTACATTTGGAGCCCTCCTCCCTTCTCTGGAACGTTAGGATGGTAACACTAGGGTTTAGGGCAAAACAGGGAATAACTTCTGGAAGATAAAGACTACAAATGAGAGGCTCTATGGATGCCAGGCATTCCACACATTTAATTCTCACAGTAATTGCAAGAAAAGTATTTGCTCCCTTCAAATCAATGCAGGTTAGTTGGAGACTGAGCTGCTGCCTGGGTCCAGGAATGGGTGAGGCACAGGAGGCAGAGGGGAATGCGACATGGTGTTGCTGCTACCATGGCCTCACAGGCAGGAAAAGGGAGGATGAGGCGTGGAGACTAAGCTAACTGCTCACCGTCTCCTGGATGATCACCCTGTGGGCTGGGTTTCTAACCCAGTCTTCCTGATCCTGAAGCCCACCCACCTCTTCCTTCTGTAAGCTCACGCTGCAAAGAGTCAGCAAGGGAGCTGGGGAGGCTGTGGAATATTCCTGCGTGGAAGGACTTCTCTAGAGGTTAAGAAATAGCAGATTCCCTTTAGCCTGGAATGGCCGTAAGGGCAAACCTAAAGGCAGAAAGTTGGTCTAGAAACATCTTAGTTCCCCCTCTCTCCAATGAGTCTGTGTATAAAAGAAACGAGAATAGCTATGGCCAAGCAGAGTCTCCATGACAGGCCTGTTTGGGTGGGTGCCGCAGGCACAGAGGGAGTGGGAATCCAGCCTCTCGCTCCTGCCAGCGGCAGGCCCTCCCCTGTCCTGTGGGCCACATGAAGGGCGGGGTTGGAGCCCTGGAAGCCTGAAGCCACTGCCTGATGGAAGGGCTATGTGTAGGCCAGAGCTACACCTCAGTGGCATCTGAGCTGGGCAGAAAAGGGCAGACAGTATCCAGAGGTCCTCCTTTATTGTCCTGCAAAAGGGAATCTATCTTCTGCTCATCCGTCTGGAAATTGTGTTGAGGAAGGGAGTCTGCCTGGCTCCCATCACAACTGAGACTTGGGGTTAGAGAGGGGCCTGGGGAAATGATAAAGGCCACATGCTGTCCTTCAGATAGGGTCAGTTACTAATTTCCAACTACTGTTTATTTGTATTTTTGTTTTTATTCTGCCTCTTTCACCCATAATTTTTTTTTCCTTTAGTTGTTTCTTTATTTTTAAAACCTCTTCCAGTTGATACCACAACTTTCCTTGACCTAGAAATGAAGTCAGGGTGTTTTCCACTACAGGCAGGGGCCCTCTGACCCAGGTGAGATGTGGCTGGGCAGCTTGCCCCGCCTGCAGCCAGCCCTCCCCCTCCCCCTAGAAGGATGCTAACCTGGGAGTCTGGAGCCTCAGCAGCTTCCTATTTCCTACACCTTCCATCACTGCTTTCTTTCGGATGGTCTTCAAATCACCCACAGATTTTTAATGACAGTGTTTCCAACAGGCTCTGAAAACTTGGCCCACTGCATTAGAATCCCTAATCTTGGTATACAGTGAGATTAGAATGTCAGCTTAGAGGATTTTTAAGTGAATTACATAAAATTCAAATAGAATGTTCTTGTGAAAGCTCATTAAAAATATAAACCAAAAGAAAGAGAGCTCGTTTTTAGCACATGGGCTGCAGGGACAGTTACTTGGTGCCACAGGTCAAGCCTCCCTGCCGCTCACCGCACTGCAGCGTCGTGCAGAGACTGAATGGGAGCCATCGTCCTTGCCAGGCCTCAGACTGGAGCTCAGAAACCCACATGCTTTCTTCTCACGTGAAAAGCAAAGGCTCCCTGAAGGGAACGTTTCTGGAATTGTATATAAATATACCCATCTATTAAATTTGAAACGTGAACTGCTTATTTTAAACGAGTTTTTAGCAAGAGGGAAATGCTTTCTTCATTGTTGTGCAAACTATCAAGACAACAGGTCCCACAGGACCCTCTCCCTGCTCTTGTCATTATCTTTTATAAAAGAGTCTAGATAACTCTAGTAAGTCTATAAATTTCATTATGGAAAAAAATGTAATATTACCAACATGGCAACAACACAGGTCCATTTACTGCTACAATCTTGATCTTACATGGGAAGGCATTCACCAAGTACAACAGTACAAAGAGGATAGAACAAAGGCTCTCTCCTCTGCTACCTTCAGAAAGTAAGATTTCCATGTTCCTTATTGGAAAGGGCTGACAAGGCTAACTCTGGATGCTGTTCTTTGCTTGAATTCCTGGGAGCCCAATTATCAAACTAAAACTGCTTTAGAGTGAACTTGGCTCAGGAACACGCAGTGTGATGCCAATTACTGTAACATATCCTGAGATTGCATGGTTCCCACCACTCAATCCTTATTTATTTTTTGGGACAAGGTCTTGCTCTGTCACCTCAGCTGGAGTGCAGTGGTGTGAGCATAGCTCACTGCAGCCTCGAAGTCCTGGGCTTGAGGAATTCTCCCACCTCAGCCTTCCTAATAGCTGGGACTACAGGTGCATGATACCACATCTGGGTAGTTTTTTTAACCTTAAGTTTTTGTAGAGATGCGGTTTCACAGTGTTGGCCAGGCTGGTCTTGAACTCCTGTGCTCAACTGATCCACCTCAGCCTCCCAAAGTGCTGGGATTACAGGTGAGAGCCATTGCACCTGCTACCCACCAGTCAGTCTCTCGTATACAGTAGTCCCTCTATGAAATTTTGTATGTATGTTCCAGCCACCCCCTACAGACTTTTCCCAGCCAGACTGAAAAGGGAATCCTGACCTTTCTCACTGAGTCCCTGAGAAACAGCAGTCCTCAGCCTGCAAGAGGCCACTTGCCTGACCCCAGAGAGTGGTAGGGCCAGATCAAGGGCCATTCCTTCTCTCTGGGCTCAGGTCTATGGAGAGGCTGAGACACGCACAGCTTTACCTTTGCTAGCTGTTTAGACAGGCAAAGCAGCACGGGATAGATAGAGGGTTCAATGTGTGTCTTACGAGCACACAAATCCTCTGTATTTCTCACCTACTGCTATTCATGAACGGCAATGAAGAAAACTAATAAAACGAGAACTGGACTCCTTTGTAGGCCCAGCGACTGAAGACCTGGGCTAGTTTTCTTGGTTGCTCTAGTGTGCTAAGAAAGGGCTCTGTGCTTGCAAAGTGCTAAAAAAGTGTTTGCTAAACTGAACTAAAATTCTAAGTTATAAAACAGCTACTACTGCTTGAATGTTTATTAAGTGCCAAGCAAAATGCTGGGTATCTCACATATTTTCATCTGATCAGCTCAGAAATCTTCAAAGCCATTTTATTGATGAGAAAATGGAGACTCAGGAAGGTTCGATAACTTGCCCAAAGTTTTACACCTAACAGTGGCAGGCTCTAGATTTAGATCCAGTTCTGTGTAACTGTAAAGCTCACGTATATCACCTCTAGCCAATGGCTTCCTTAGGTCTTGAAATGAGGTGCTACCCCAAAGCATGTCATTTTTATCCAGGCTCTAGCTCATCACAGACCCTCAGCTTGTGTCCTTACCTGCTCTAAAAAGGGCCCCAGCAGCATAGTGCATTGCCAGTGCGTGCACAAGCTGCCTTGCAGTGGTGAAGATGGGTCCTCTTTCAAACACTGAGAAGGAGAGAGGAGTGTGGTCCGAGGCTATGTACAGCTTCAGGGAAGCGTGGATACTGACAAGCAAATTCACCGGCTGGATCACCAGTTTCCGTAACTTCACAGGATTCACCAAGGCCCTGGCGTGCTGTGTGACCTGCACAGGCAACACCTGTTTATCCCTGGAGAGGTGCGTGGAGTAACCAGCCAATCCGCTGTTAGGAACGTAAGTGTCAAACAAAGTCTTGATATAATATACAAATGTGTCTTCCACATATAACCGAGCAGGTTTTAATTCAAAGCTGAACTCGTTAATATCACAGAGGATGCTCTTGCCTTCACTTAAGCTGATGCAAAGTTTGATAAAACATTTTTCCTTGTATTCTTCCAAATCTTTGTTGGATATGAAGAGACTCTGCATTTTAGAACACTGCATGGGTTCTGTTTTTTCTCCCTGGCAGACTAAGACAGCAAAGTGGAAATTGGACTTGTTATAAAGCTGGTTGTCTAGCTGCAGGTCCCCACAGTAGATCTCTACACAGTAAAATTCAAACAATGCAGCCACAGGTTCTTCCCTAGGGAGGGGACCAGCCCCCGGGGCCATGCGGAGAAAAACATTGTCCAGTGTGAGTCTCAGAAGCTCAGCTGATGCTTTGTGGTGGGTGAGGTCATCAAACACTGCCAGGCTCAACTGAGTGATGAACATTTTGAATGTAACGATCTTCTCCAGGGCTCTAGAGGAGAAAGGGAAAAGAACATTAGTCTCCCCCACTGCCTTTTCTTTTTTCTTTCTTTTTAAAGGACAGTTCCCTATTAAATACCTCCTGATGGGACATCAGATTCTCATAAGAAACAAGAACTTAGCTTTCAGTACATTGTGTCTGGACAGAGCCAGTCACTCCAACAGTACTGGGAAGTGTTCCCAATGGGACTATTACAGGTCTTGTCATGTTTCTGTATGTTTCCCTTATCAACACCAGATTTTTACTACAAAATCCCTCTGGTCTTTGTGTACTGATTCTCTATCATGAGGATCACAAGACAGAGATAATAAAATAACCAAGACTCTCCAAATTGAGAAAGTGATATGGGTAGAAGAAGAAAACTCAGCAGGAACTCCTGCCACAAGTGTCCACCAACCATTCCTGAGTCCATGCTCAACTCTTCCCCATCTCCAGTTCTGGGGGAAAACCACCCATGCTTCTGTCTTAGGCAAACCCCTCCAAAGTGTACCAAATCACTCTGCTGTCACCTACCCAAGGACACCCCTCCAGCAACTCACTCCTGTCCTCCATCATCCTTTTCTTCATTACTAGCAGATTGTAAACATGCTGTCATTTCTCAGCTCAAAAAATCCCTCTTGTGACTCTACTCTCCTTTAGCTACCACTCATTTTTCTGATCCTTTCTACACAGAAACTCTACAGTGTGTTCTATACATATTGTCTCCAACTCCTTTCCTTCCCTGCTCTCTAAGGCTTGCTCCAAGCAGCCTTTTGTGCTCCCACCCCCAGCCTAATGAAACAACTCTTGTCAAGGTCACCAGTGACTCCCATTTGGTTACATCAAATGACGGACTTTCAGGTTTTTGCTTATTCGACCTACTAACAGCATGTGATATTGCTGACAACTCCCTCCTCCTGGAAATTCTTTCTTTCCTGTCTTCTCTCAGCTCTTCTGCCTCTCTGAACACTCATCCTCTGTTACCTGTGCAGATCCCTCCTCCTCCCCCGACCTCTTAGAGTGCCTAAGGCTCACTCCTTGGTCTTCTTCTCATCCCCATCTTCACTGACTTCCTTGGGAATCTCATCCAGTCTCACGACCTACCATCTATTTGTTGATGACTTTCAAAGCATATACTTGGCCTGGAGCTCCCCTGAACTCAAATCTTGTATATAACTGCCTATCCACACAGTCACTTAGATGTCTATAACCAATCTCTTGATCTTACCTCCTGAGCCTGCAGGCAGTATCTCTCATCTTAATTAATGGCAACTGTATCCTACCAGTTGCTTAGACTAAAAATGTGGGTGTCATCCCTGATGCCTGTATTTTTAGCATTATCCAATGTATTAGGGAAATCCCATTGACTTTTCCTTAGAAGTATATCCAGAATCTGACCATTTCTGACACTTCCATTGACACTGTAGTCTCAGCCACTGTAGTCTCAGCCCTCATCTCTCTAATGTGGGCGACTATAATAATTGTCTCCTAACTAGTCTCCCTGCTTGCTTGTGCCCTTGCTTCTCTACAGTCTACTTTAACAAGTAGTCAATGATCTTCTAGAAATTTAAGTCACAGGGTGTCACTTCCATGTTCAAAATGCTCCAATGACTTCCTCATTTTTCTTAGAAGTAAAGCTTAGCCCTTCAGTGGCCCATGAGGTCTCTCTCCTTCTAGCTTTTACCCCCTGGACCTCACACGCTGCTGCTTCCACTTCCACCCACTCTACTGGGCCCACAATAGCCTCTTCCCTGCTCCTCCACAATGCCAGGCACGTTGCTGTGGCCTTTGAAATGGCTGTGCCCTCTGCCTGGGAAGCTCCTCTCAGACAGTCACATTACTAAACCCCTACTGCCTTCCAGTCTCTGCCCAAATATCAACTTCGCAGTGTGGCTTACCTACACCAATTTGTTTAAAACTACACTCTCCTGGTCCCTCAGCCCTGGCAGTCCCAGTCCCTCTTACTGAGCTGTTTTCATCCCTGTAGAATGCTAGCCTTCTATTGCACCCTAACATTTGCTTTCTTATAATGTTTACTTTCTGCACCCCCCACTACTCCACCCAGTTCCATGCCTAGGGGGAGAAAGTCTTCTTCCCCAGGGCAGGAGTGGGCCGTTTTATTGATGGATGTATCCCTGTCCTGTGCTAGGCATCCAGTAAGCCCTTGAAAAACATTTGTTGAATGAATGAAGGAAGTTCCAAGAAATACTTGTACCATTCTCATGATAGGTTGCTTCTATTGTCATTAACATTTATGCCCTAGATAAAATGTTTCTAAAATCGTTGAATAAACTGAAATTTTGTGCTATACTATTTAAAAGTTAGTCTCCAATTTTGTTATGCTATTAATTTTTATAAAAATTTTTGGGCAAAGAAAACATTCTATCCAATATTGTTTGAAATATTATAAATCCAAATTAGCAGAGTCCAAATTAATGAGTTCTTAACCATATATGAGAAGCAATGAGCTTTTTGTGTGTGTGTGCAGTGGCGCGATCTTGGCTCACTGCAACCTCTGCCTCTCAGGTGCAAGCGATTCTCCTGCCTCAGCCTCTTGAATAGCTGGGATTACAGGTGCCTACCACCACGCCTGGCTAATTTTGATACTTTTAGTAGAGACAGGGTTTCGCCATGTTGGCTTGGCTGATCCTGAACCATCTCGGCCTCCCAAAGTGCTGGAATTACAGGCACGAGCCACTATGCCTGGCCACAATGAACTTTTTAAAAGAAAGATTTAAACAGATGTATGAAAGTTGGTGGTATTTATATTTTAATATTAAGGTATTTTTTCTGATTATAAAATAAACGCTATTATAAAAAATCAAAATAAAGAAATCAAATAATAATTACATATTAAATAACTCATTAACCCCACATCCATTACAAATTTTGATTGCTTCTTTTCTTTTCAGTCTTATTTATAGGAATGTTTTCTGTGTGTGTATGCATACATATGTACTTATGTGTGTATGTATGTATAGACAACACATAACTAGGATATTTATATATTCAATATTATATTTGGCTTGCTTTATTTTACATTATATAATACGCATTTTCTAGTCCATTAAAATTCTTTGAGGTCTACTTTTTGTGGCTGTGACATTTATAGTACAATTACATATCATCTATTTCCTTATGGATGGGCATTTTTACTTTGAATAGTTTGCCATTGTAATTGTGTGATATCTCTCATTGTGTACACCTCTCTGTGTGTATCTTTGACCACTTCTTTAATTATTTCCTTAACTCTTAAATGCTTAACACACTTAAATGTGAAATTTCTAAGCCAAAGGGATTTTAATTAAAGTTCCTAACACATATTACCAAAGTGCTTTCCAGAAAATAGTACCAGTATATACTTTCACCAGGACTTCATATAAAACAGCATTGTTAATTTGATAAATTAGCATTTCTTGGATTATTTATATTTCTTCTTCTTAGAATTTTCTGTTCATGCCTATTGCCCCTATTTTTGTTTCTGTAAGGCTATCTTTATATTATTCCTATTGAATTATGTGAATTCTTTTAAATTAGGGATATTAACTATTTCTCTGTTTCATGTCTTTAAAACCTGATGGCAATATTCAGGTCAAAGTGGGGGCAAATATGGCCCTAGGAGGCATATTTATATTTGATGTAGCTCTAATTGCTAAGTTTTATTATTAATTACTAAATTGTCATGCAGGTGCAGCGGTATTAATGTGCATTTCATGCTAATAACAGTGGTATAATTCCAAGATGTATAGTTTGTAAATCAGTTTGTTAAACTTACCACAGAGTAGAAATGGTATCCAAGAAAGATGGTATATTGCTGCCCATTGAAGGTATGATTTAATGCTAATAACCGTATTTTTATGGATTACCTGATAGTTAACCAAAAGCTCTAATACATATGTAGAGATGATAAAGAATGGTAAATAGGAAGTTTACAACTTTGTAACAGGAAAGCTTACTATGTTTTTACAGGGAAAATAATTAAGCTTACCTGTTGGTATTAGTTACAATAGGTCCTGCTTTTCCTTCTGGGGCCACAGTGATGAAGACTGTGCCACACTGATATACAATGTGTACATACACATAGCCAAAGCCAGTCAGGAACACAACCTGCAGAAAGAATATTCAAAATCTAATTAAAAAGAAATAAGAAACACTACTAAGTGGCTTGACTTCAAATGTCTCCAGGTCTGATACAATACCACAAACAATTCCTGGTTATATTTCTTTATATCCATGTGGACAGGCTATTTAGTTGACTTGAAAAAAAAAAACAAACCAAAAAATCAAATCCAGATTTTTCAATATTCAGCTGTAAGGTTCACAGAAAAAAATGATGGATGATGGGGCATGAGTGTCTTCATTCTCTGCTTCTTTGGAATTGGCAAGTAACTCTGTGTGGGCTGGCGTCCAGACATGGGGCCCGCTTTATGTGTGCATATGAATCGTTGTGGAAAAAAACCTAAAACTCGGGACTTGAAGTGCAATGTGCAAACAACTTTCACGCTCTTGGGTGTTGACTTACTACGATGGGGGCGTCATTCTGGGCCGGGGACACAAAAACATACCTCAAAACCCACCTAAAAACATACCACAATCCCTTCAAGGTCTTTCACATAACTTATAACAAGAAAGTTAGATAAGTTATTTTGCTCGGGGTAAAAAATTAATTTTTCTACCATGAGAAGGTGGACTAAGACCTAAAAAATGTTCTACCTCAGGATCCAGGTGCCAGGTAGCAGAACAAACGCCCTTTCAGCATTAAACAGTGAGCTGCTTAAATGGGTAAATATTTGAAAACAGCACAGGACTATTTAAAAAAAACTCCAAGAACACCATGTTCACAGCCAGGATTATCTGAGGGTAGGGGCAAAAACTCCTTGTGCTTTGGGAAGCTTGCTTCTGACGATTTGCAGTATCAATTCAGTCCAAGTCTGGGCCCTTTGTTATTGTTAGGGCAGCAAATAAAAGCAGACAGACTGAAAATTCATGGATGAAGAAACAAAGGTAGGCCCTTGCTTGACCAATAACGAATGTGTTCTAATTTTGATCACACGAAGAAGCACCAGAGAGAGTATACATCGAACCACAGGAGAAAGCCACAGACTCACATTTGGAAGCAACTTCAAGGTCATGGAGCTTCTTTCTCATGCACTTCAGAAATTCAGAATTTCTGACCATCTTGGGCACCTAGGTTACCTGGATGTCATCTCTGCCTCCTCCCTCTTCTCCTTGCTGCAGCCCAGGCCCTCCAGCTCTGCTTGGTTCCTCCACTGCTGTCTTCTTTTTCTTTCTACAGCCTCTGCTTCAGCCAATGCCCTTGTCTGCGACTCACCACTCACATGCCTAGAATGTACTTTTCCCCATACACGTCCTTTCAAAAGCCTATATGTCCTTGTGCATACAGCTTACAGGATAGCTTACTCCATAAAGTCATTCTTTAATTTTTCTATTCCCTTCTGGATTGACACCTATTTCCACATTCTAAAAAAACTTTAACCATATTTCTATTTGACCACAAATTTTATTGTCTGTACTAGTTACTTGTTTATGTGTCTGACCTAATTACTGGACTGTAAACTTCTTGACAGCAGAAATGGAGTCCAGTTGTTGTATCTGTATTCTCCATGAACATGTTTTCCAAATGGATTGTTTTGCAAAAATATGTTTCAAAAGTCTCTGTATTCTGAATTTGCCCTATTTATTCCATGGTAAAAATTTAACTTACAATAAAATTTGAAAATAAAACATAATTAATGGCTTAAAAAATGGCTCCGCTCATGAATCTACAACAAAAGACATACTCTTTAAGAAATATTCCCATTTATAAACACCATCCCTTTATGATATATAAGGTAAATCAATTGCTTTTACTAGGTTGAAAGATACGAAATTATCCATTCAGTAGAAACCTTTTTAAGGCCCATGCTTCCATCTCACATTCCTCTTTCTAAGCCACCTTCCATAACTTCAGGGCCCCTTAGAGGAGAGAGGGTGGGGGTGTGAATTGAGAAATATTTACTGTTCTGCTCATTCTCCAAGTGATCTTCAGGCATTATGAAATGAGGATACTTATACTTTCTAAGATAATAAACCTAAGGTAAGCTGATGGTTTCTGTTAAATGACCCAAGGGCCTTCTGAAGGCAGATTAAGCTGTGAACTCTTGCTGTACATCTTCTGGCCAAAAGTCTAGACTCTGGAGGAAAATTTTTGCTTGGTATCTCTTTCACTCACTGCTAAGAATGGAAGAAACACAGACTTTAGTTCTTGGAGCCTTTAGTTCTTCTCACTTTTAGAGAAACAACTCACACCTGAGCTGTTAGGTGAGTCTACCGGTTCGAGTTAGGTACCTGATAGAGGAATTAAGCATCTATATCCAGGTTCCCCATAAGCCCAAAGTAAATCCTTATCTTGGTCTAATAGTTTGAATAATCAATTTCCTGACAAACACTTAAAGAGTGTCGACAAATAATTAGTCACTGAATCAGGCACAGAGATACAATCCTACCCTTGCATTGCTCACAGCCCAGTTGGTGACAAAGACAAGTATACAAACCACGAGACGATAACTAGCATTTCCAGAGCAGAGGTGTATAAAATGCTTTTCCCTCTCAGTGTATTGTGTATTCACCATCATGGACTCTGCGTAAGCTGCATGAGGGCACTGGTTTTGTGTCTGTTTTCTTTAGCACTTAACAACCAGTGCCGGGTACTCAATAAAGACAAGGCAGATGATCTGAACAGACATCTTCTCAATGTGGCTTCTGCTGTACTGACTTCTAATGTCCAACCATGTCTAGCTCTTCTCTCCTTCTGGGAACAGAGTAGGATTATATTCCCTGCAACCCCTGCAGTTAGATATGGTCTTATTACTAGTTTTGGCCAATGGGCTAAAGGCAGAAGTGACATGTATTATTTCCGGAGAATAAATAAAGGTTTTATGTTCCACAGCTCAGTGGTGGAGCAAATCTGGTCCACTGCCTGCTGCTGTGAATAAGGCTTTACTGGAACATACTCATTTACTTACATATATCTCTGTCTAATGAGAAGTTGGGAAAACGTATGGACTGCAAAGCCTAAAATATTTACAATCCAGATCTTAAAAAAAATTTGTTGACTCCTGCTCTAGATAGTTGTAGAAGACTGTTGCATAATCAATGAATTGTACATCCCAGTATCCATGTCCTTGTGTAGTACCTTCCCATACTGACGCTGGGCTTGGCTATGTGTCTTTCTTCAGCTAACATGGTAGCAGCAAAAAAGAAGCTTGCTACAGCTTGCTCATTGAGGTTTTCCCACTTGCCACTCTGTGAGGAAGGCTGCGCTAGCCTCCGTAAGGAGGACATACAACATGGTGAGGGAGATGCCCAGACTTCCCAGCTGAACCCATCCCTCAGCCAGCTCTCCAGCTGAATGCAGATGCATGTGTGATCTCAGACTCATCATGCAGAAAAGTCACCTGGCCAACTCCTCAGAATCATGAGAAGTTGTTAATCACTCTTCTTTTAAGCTAGTAGGTTTTGGGGTGGTTAGTTACAAGGGGGAAGATATGAGATAATGGACTTTCCATCAACCTGGGTCCCTGAGTGACCATGTAGCACAGAACCCTTGAGGATACACACTAGGCATGTAGCATGAACAAGAAGTAAGTTCTGGGCTTATGTATGATAGGCAGCATAACTGAGTTTATACTATTAATATAGATAATGGTGACAGAAGTAGTGTTCTAGCAAAATCCTAAAGTATGAGACCCTGGCTTAATGGTCAGACAGTAGAAATTGATATTTAAAGCTATAAAAATGGGCATATATGTTTTGAAGTGGTAAGACATTCAGTAAAACTGTTGCTTGAGATGACTGGGAGGTATATCATAAAATGATAAATCTGTAGCTCTAGAAGATGAGCTCTGAAAACCAAACATCAATACTGTTGTATCAGCTGCTGTTGCCTGTGTCTGGAATACTACTATGTTTTGTTTTATGAAGAGATGAGCTCAGGAAAGAATTGGCCAGGTTGCAAATAAAAACCAAATATAATAGATTCTGGAAATTCAGAACCTTGAAAGTTAGAATTTTTTTTTCTTTAGACTGAGTCTCACTCTGTTGCGCAGGCTGGGGTGCAGTGGGACAGTCTTGGCTCACTGCACTCTGCCTCCCAGGTTTAAGCAATTCTCTACCTCAGCCTCCCGAGCAGCTGGGATTACAGGTGCACGCCACCACACCTGGCTAATTTTTTGTATTTTTAGTAGAGATGGGGTTTCACCATCTTGACCAGGCTGGTCTTGAACTCCTGACCTCCTGATCCACTTGCCTTGGCCTCCCAAAGTCCTGGGACTACAGGAGTAAGCCACCACGCCTGGCCCAAAGTTAGAAATATTTTAAAACCTGCTATGGTCTGAATGTTTGTATTCCCCCAAAATTTATACGCTGAAATTCTAGCACCCAAAGGTGATGATATTAGAAGGCAGGGCCTTTGGGATGCATTTAGTATCCTTCTAAAAGAAACCTGAGAAAGCCCCTCATTCCTTTCATCGTGTGAGGTCGCAGTGAAAGACGGTCATCCACGAACTAGGAAGTGATTTCTCACCAGATACCGAATCTGACAGTTCCTTGATGTTGGACTCCCTAGACTGCAGAACTGTGACAGTAAGTTTCTGTTCTTTATAAACTCCCAGTCTGAGGTATTTTGTGCAGCCGGAACAGACTATGATAAAACCTGAAACAGCAAGGTCTAAAATTAAAAAGCCTCTGAACACAAAGGCAGATTAACACTCAGTCTTAGGACTGACTATAGGCAACATACTCACTATTAAAACTTTTTTTTTTTCTCCTGTAGAAAATTTTAATTGAATCAAAAATGGTTTTCAGTTCTTTGTGTGTGTGTGTGTGTGTGTGTGTGTGTGTGTGCATGTGTGTGTGTTTTATTTTTTATTTCATTTTAGGTTTTGGGGTACATGTGAAGAACATGCAAGACTGTTACATAAAAACTTCTTAACTGTTACGTTGACTTGGAAAAAAATGTAGATCAAGGGTATAACTTTCCTAAAGAAGCTCTCTTAAATCCAGAGAGGAAGGAAGCAAGTTAGCAAAGAAATGTGCCTTAAGGTCTATGGATGTGGTTTTTGGCACATGGAATTTTCTGGAATCGAATAGGTAAGAGTAGAGAAATTACCACTGCCCTATACACTTGTGAAACTGGACTAAAAGAGACTGTGATTATTTGAGATGCAATACAAGCTTCAAGTGGCCACGGAAGGTCTCCGAGGGTGGAGCCAGGAACCTGAAGGACAATGGTAAGAGCGGAAACAGAGCTCAGTGAAAGTTGATTTCTTGCTTCCAGGGTACAGACCCCACAATATGTACCCAGAAAACATTGAGAACTGCCATAGGCAAGAGACTGCTGTATGTCTCTCATTCTTCCCCCTTCCACAGTGGAAGGGTTATTACTGCTATCCAGTCCTATAAAATGGCAGGGAAAGAGGGAGCAGGTAAGTCCATAGGTCTCTAGATCAAATGGCATCACATCCACACTGAACATTGCTCAGAAGTGCTGGACTTCAAGGGTGATAAGAGTGACTGCTTCCAACCTTGGGGGAAAATTTGTTTTGTGTATGGGGGAAAAATGATAAATGACTGATTGCCAGGGGGATTTTTTTTTTTTTTTTGAGCAGTTTGTCTTCACAGCATAACTTGGCCAGTCCTGATCAATGCCACCCTTTGGTTCTTTTTTACTTTCTTCATTTCACTAGTAGGGTGAGGTTGGGTGGCGTGGAAGGCTCTTGGTGACATATACTAAGAGACTTGTTGTTTTGCCACTTGAATCTGTGTTAGAGCATGTCAATAAGACATTATAATATTTATTTTTTGAGACAGGGGTGTGCAGTGGCACGATCATGGCTCACTGCAACCTCTGCCTCCCTGGGCTCAGCTGATCCTCCCACCTCAGCCTCCTGAGTAGTTGGGATTACAGGTGTTTGCCACCATGACCAGCTGATTTTTGTATTTTACATAGAGACAGAATTTTGCTATGTTGTCCATGCTGGTCTGAAACTCCTGGGCTCAGGCAGTCTGTCTTAGTCTCCCAAAGTGCTGGGATTACAGGCATAAGCCTTATGCTCAGCCCTACCATACATAAGTTAGGTCTAAGAAAACTATTTGAGGCCTGGATACTGCTTTTCACTTAGTACAGTATCTTCTACCACAATTACAACAAGAAGCATTTTTAATATAACTTATACTTTTCTATGTACTATTAGATTTAATTGAATGATTATATGTCAAGCCTGTAATCCCAGCACTTTGGGAGGCCGAGGCGGGTGGATCACAAGGTCAAGAGATGGAAACCATCCTGGTCAACATGGTGAAACCCCGTCTCTACTAAAAATACAAAAAATTGGCTGGGCATGGTGGCGCGTGCCTGTAATCCCAGCTACTCAGGAGGCTGAGGCAGGAGAATTGCCTGAACCCAGGAGGCGGAGGTTGCGGTGAGCCAAGATCGCGCCATTGCACTCCAGCCTGGGTAACAAGAGCGAAACTCCATCTCAAAAAAAAAAAAACTTTTAAAAATTATACAATTTTACAAAGTAAATTAATGACAAGGTGACACAGAAAATAACAGGAAGTTTTTTTTGGTGTTTTTTAAAAAATAGAGACAGGTTTTGCTCTGTCAACCAGGCTGGAATGTTATGCCGTGATCATAGCTCACTGCATCCTCCAGCTCCTGGGCTCAAGTGATCCTCCCACCTTAACCTTAGCATCCCAAGTAGTTGGGACTACAGGTGTGCACCACCATGCTTGGTGATTTTTTTAAAAAAAATTTCTGTAGAAATAAGGTTCTTGCTATGTTGCCTAGGCTGGTCTCAGACTCCTGGCCTCAAGCAATCCTCTTGCCTTGGCCTCCCGAAGTGTTGGGATTATAGGCATGAGCCACTGTACCTGGCCTCCCTACTTTTGAACATTTAAGGTGAAGAGAGTATCACCCTCATCTTCTGCTGCAAGTTGATATGTCTAAACTGATCTGAAAATATGCTACTTAGGCATTTTGTTTGTGCAGCTGACTTTGGGCTAAAAGTCATTTTCCACAAAAAATTTCATCCCCCATTTTGGAAAGGAATAAATTTAAAATGTACTACTATTCTCTCTATGCAAGTAGTTTGTAAAAGAGTATCTTAAGTAGGAAGCCATGCTATGGAAGAATTATAGACTTAGACTTTGAAAGGCAGGAAGAGGCCTGGCCTGCAGAGGGGGATCAGGAGTGAGGCCGGGCCTGCTTGGTCTCAGGTATAGGTCTGTTTTAAGTGACCCGGTGAACTAGGTACCCTTCTCTTGGCTGGAGTCTGTATTTTAAGAACCATTTGGGGGTAGTTATGTAGAGAGACTTGATAGTGGTGAGGCTGACAATGGAAAGACCTATTAAGGGACTATTGCTAAAATCTGGGAGAGAGATGATAAACCAAAGGCCTGAAGCAGGTCCTGGTCACAGAGGAAAGGGGCAGATTCGTGAGACAACCCTGGTCATAGTGGGAAGCGGGATTTGTGAGATGACCCGTCACAGAGGTAGGGGGCAGATTCCAGAGATGTTTCTGAGGTGTTTCTAATGGAAGCTGGTGAACTATGGATGTGTGGAGGAATAGAAAGAAAGGAAGACATTGGGATGCAGTAGGCAGAAGGAAACCAGACAGTCCCAGATTTGAATCCCAGGATCATTTATCCTGAGCAAGTTCACATCTCTGAGCTTTGGGTAGCATCTACTTTTAAAGGATGTGACAGGAACTGATGACTCTATCTTTAGAGAGCTTGAGATAAAACAGGCATTCAATATTATTTGAATCCTTATTATTTACAGTTTTTGTACTGGGAAAACAGTGATGACATTAACTGATGCAGAGACTCTAGAAGGAGCTGGCTTGCAATAAGAAAAATGATCATCTTGGTTTCAGATGTGTTGAATTTGAGGTGCTTGTAGGATTTTTAGGCTGAGATGTCTAGTGGGTACGCAGAAACACAGATTTGTATACTGGGAGTAATGTGGGGGCCAGAGATCAATGTCTGGGAGTGACTTGGTGACAGGCAGCAGCCTAAGCTATGAGATGAATTAGATATTTGAGAGAAGAAAGGAAGATGCATTTCTAGGTTGATCAAGGTAGAAAGGATTGGATAGAGATGAAAAGAAAACTGGATATTCTGGATGTAATTTTTTCCTACTGTATACTTTTAAAACTCCTGAGTATCTTTGGAAAGAGCTGTGACTCAGCCAGAACAAACTGTAACCACATAGGAGACTCTAGACCAGGGCACCTGTCAGACATTCAGAAGTCAGCGCCAACTTGCTGGTATCTGTTCAACTGTGCCCTGGAGTACTGGGAAGGTGAGCGAAGTGAGCAGAAAGTCAAAATACCTAACATTTTATAAATCAGACATTCACTTGGATTGACAACTTTTCTTTTCTTTATAAAAATTCCTGAATGGAGGGTAGAGATAACTCTGCAAATTACTACCCGCTGCTTTAAGCTTTAGTGTTCAAGGTTACCTCTATGTGATCTGCACCAAATGGAATAATTACACATTGTAGTCCTGGTTCATCGAGGCACTTAACGGCACTATTTTGTAGATACTATCTTATATAATGTAGTTTACAAGTGAATGGAGATGCATTTTCTTATGTAAGAAACATGGGCTAGATGACAGTAGAGTCTGGCTGACTGACCCCATGCATTAGGGAAGTGTCTAGTGATTCACTGCAGTATGTAGACCATGAACTTGTCCTCTTAAACATATTTATTAATGACTTGGATGAACATGTAGAATGCATGCTTACCACATCTATGGATGATATAAAGCTACCAGGGATACTTAGTATGTTAGATGACAGCATCACGATTTTTTAAAAAGTGATTTCAACGAGCTGGACTAGGCCAATATCAACAAGACTTAATTTACTTGGGATAAATGTAAAGTCCTGTCTTCGGGTTCAAAAAGTCAACTGTATAGTAAGTCATATGATAAAGACCTGAGGGATGCGGTTGACCACAAGTTCAATAATAACAAACAGTCTGAACTGATTAATAAAAAGCCAACTTGATCTTCTACTTTATTAATGGAAGCATAGAGAGGTAATAGCTGGTTAGACTACATTTGGAATACTGTGTGTAATTCCGGCTGCCAGATTTTTAAAAGGGAACATAACACACTAGAGTGTTCAGACAAGGGTAACTGTGGTGATGGGTCTGGAAATCGCATTTACTTAAGGAATGATTCAAGGAACCAGAAATGTTTGGCCTGGATAAGGGAACACTTAGCAAAGATGTTGGAGCTGCCTTCAAATAATTGTAGCGTTGCTGTATTTAAGGGGAAATAAACAATCGGTGATGTCTCAGAGGGCAAAACAAAGATGAATGAACAGATGCTACAGAGTAATCGTTTTCAGATTGATACAAGAAGAAAATTTCTCATAGCCACCACTAGATAAGTAATGACTATTACACTGGGAGCCTTCTGGGGTATTACGTCACAGAAGGGATTCTTGTATTAGGTAAACAAGGACATTAGATCTCTTCTAACCTGTGCTTTGATGAACTTTCAGGCAGCAGTATTTGCAGCCAGGGCGAGACTTCAGAGGACAGGCAGTGGTCTGGGCCTGGTGTAGGAGAAACTGGACTGGACCACAAGGGCACAGATCCAGGCTCTGGCTTGCTCCTGCTTAGTTGTAAGTCACCTAGCTGATTACTCTTTAAGCCTCAAATCTTTCATCAGTAAATAAACATAAAAACTATTTCCCTGACTATCTTAGAATTTTTATATGATCAAATGCTTTATCTTCCCTTTACTGCATTTATTGGTTAGTCAAGTCCTTGAAGGCAGGAATTATGCCTTACTCAGGGGAAAGGGTTTGGCACCTGATAGGTCCTCAGTAAAAGTCTGAACAAATGAATGGAAGAATGGAGACTGTGACTGTGAAAACGCTGGGTAAATGGCACAGCGCTGTAGAAACATGCAGGACTTTCATTCTCTCCTCCCCACAAAACAATCAATTTGGAAAGAATCAGCAGTGACACTAATCCAACTACCAACGTCTGCTAAGAGTCAAAGATCATGAGAATTTACTGGATCTTTTTAGAAGGGAATTTACCTGCAAAAGAATCATTTCAATTCATTTTCTTGGGTTCAAACTACTCGTTCTTTGCAGTTCAATGGCTCAGTGAGTACTTTTCACAAACAATTCAATGACTTCCCTTGACTCTTAAGATAAAAACCGAAATCCTTGATAGGACCTACAGAGCCTTGGCAGGTTTGGTCTCTCATTGCCTCACCAGCCCCCTCTCTTACCCTCTGTCATCTGGCACTGCAGCCAGCCACACTGGCATTTAGTTCCCTGAAAGGACCACGTTCCCTCTGAACACTGAAGCTCCAAACACACTGCTCTTTCTACCTAGAAGATTACCCACTCTCTTGTCTAGGGAGTGCCTGTTCACCTTGAAGACACAGAGGCAAGGTCTCTCACTCAGATACAGCCTCCTTGGCCTCCTAAACTAGTCTGCTTTATACCCACATAGCACAACTGTACCTTTCCTGCATAGCTCTTCTCAGTGCTTATAATACAACTACCCATGGGATCACATGCTTATTATCTACCTCTTCCACATGTACACTTGAGGGCAAGGGCTCTGTATATTTTTGTTCAGTATATTTTTGTTCAGTATATTTTACAAAGTCCCAGTACTAAGTTATAATGTCTGGCACATATTGGAAACTCAGTATTTGTCGACTGAATGAATGAAGCAGGCATCTCAAGGTTGCTGGTGGTTAGGTGGTAACTACTAGGTTTTCTTTGCTCCTTGTTTTGAATTTTTCAAAATGATGTTGTCTAATTCTGATAAAAATAGTTTGAGTATGAGAAATTAAAATCCTATACACTATGACAGGAGTCTGAACGATTTTCCTGTAGGATCAAAATTATGACTTGAAATTATCGGTGTAAACTTACTTTCATGCCTTTATTTACGGAGCACCTAAAGACTGTTTTTGCCCTAAAGTCAGACTAACACCCACTATCAAATCATGAGTATGAGCACCAGGTGCCACCTTTAGGTTGCTGGCTGAATAACCTTGAGGTGTCTTCTGACCTGGTGTGAGCCAGGGATCCAACTCCAGAAAACCCACAGTAACTTGGCAATCAGTATTCTGCAGCCTGTGTGTTAGTAGGTCTTCTTGATAACTGTTGGTCCAAAGAATATTCTGAGATTATACAACTCTGAATATTTCCTCATGCAATACATTTCAAAATTCTACAACATGAGACTACCTTATCTACACAACAGAAGCAGAGGGCCTGAAAGAAAAAAGTTAAAGGAGCTTTCTTCCTTGCCGCATAATGGGCATTTTATGGTGTTTCGTTTTTGCTTGTTTAGGTCAGCTTTGAAATTCACGGACCAAGGGCTGAAGAAGGTTCCTGGAAGACAAACTCCCTCCTCCAGAAGGACTGCTCCTTCTTTCATCAGAGGACACAGCTCTCTTTGCTCCCCAGTGATTTATATGCCCTGGGTTATTACAGAGGAGATATTGGTGAGGGTCTGAAACAAATCTTCCTCCGGAGTAGGAAGTAAACCATGGTCTGCAGGACATATGGCACACAGCTCCTAAAAGATTAATGGGAACATGAGACTGCTGGGTCCTCAGACCACGGATGATAAGGGTGTTGGAAAGAGTACCTCCTCTTAGCTTTGAAGTATCCCTGACTACAAAGTTTTGAGGAAATTCAGAGTGAATGGGAATCCCCAAAATAAGGTTTGACAGGAAGAATGTATATTGTAAAGAATTCCCTAGTCAAATATAAGCAAGATTTCAAAAATCTTCAAACCCATGCAGGGGAGTTCAGGGACCCTTGAGAAGCTTGCAATATTTATTTTGTAAATTAATGAGGCTGGGAACATCTCCTGAGGCTGCACAGATCCCAGGGGTTTTCACTGTTCAGCCCCTGAGCACAGCTGATAGAAAGCACACTCCTGGGTAGTTTGTGGCCACTACAAATGCAGGTCTCCAGGGTGAGTGTGGCCCTCCAGGTTGCTCAGCCATCCCTTCCCCAGTCTCCAGCCAGATCCTTCACCAGTTTCCACAGCGACTGCTCATCCCAGGCCCCTCCATTTTTTCTTCTCCCACTTAGCAGATCATTCATTCTACACTTCACAAATATACTCCACTCCCAGTCCTCCTGGCACATGCTTTCTCATCTCTCAAGATTTCATTAAAGGGGCTTTAATGAAATCTTGAGAGATGAGAAAGCATGTGCCAGGAGGACCGGGAAAAACGGGCAGCAAGGAGTTTCAGGTAAGGAAACAGCATGCATTGTGCTCAGAGCACCAGTTTTGCAGTGCTGCAAGTCTGGATGACATTCCAGGCCTTTTGCTTCTACTTCATGCAAATTAGACCAAGGTACTTCTGGAGGTCTTAGTTTCTACTTCTTCCTCTGCGGAGATGACGATCCCTAACTTGTACGGCTGTTGTCAAGGTTACATGAGAATGAATGTAAAGTGCTTAGCACAATGCTTTGCATGGAGTGATTATTCAATGATAACCACTATTATTACTGTAAATGTATTTATAACTTTAATATGTGGCTTGTAATCATTACGATAGCCTACTTCACAAGCTTGTTGTAAAGACCAAATGAACTAATAAATGTGAAACAACTTTTTAAAAAAGTATGACATAATATTATTCACTCATAAAACAAATGGAGTTCTGATCCATGCTAAAACATGAATGAACCCTGAGAACATTATGCTAGGTGAAATAAGCCAGACACAAAAGGATGAATATTTTATGATTCTACTTCTCTGAGATACTTAGAGCAGGCAAATTCATAGAGACGGAGACAAAGAAGAGAGGATACCAGGGATTGGGGGAGGAGAGAATGGGGAATTACTGCTTAGTGAGTACAGAGTTTCTGTTTGAAATGATAAAGAAGTTTCAGAAATAGCAGTGATGGCTATACAACACTGTAAGTATATTTAATGCCACTAAATTTTACACTAACAAATGGTACATTTTAAGTTCAGAAGAAAGGAAATGCTAAGTTCTTATGCCATTTTCAACAAAATTAGTACCACCAACACCCAGAGTAAGACAGAAACAAATCAGGACATTTTATCTGTTCAGGTTTTTAAAATGGTAACTTACATTTGTGGAGTTTTATGTATTATTAGGATAAATATATGTATTTTTAAATTACTAATTATGAAATGCATAATATAAATACATAATTTATATATAAATACATAACACATAAAATACATTAATAAAATATATAATGTTAAAATACATTACTAATTTTAAAATATATAATTATTCAAATAATACACAAAAGAGAATTGGTATTACTATCGTACTAACATCTGGACAGCTGAACTATGTTCTAACTAAACAAGCCTGACAATTTGATTTCCATTTGACCTTGGATGAGGTCCAGGATGGGCCTGCTTTTACTAAGTGCTCCTCTCAAGTCAATGGCTGTATAGTCTACTTTGCAGATACATACTTGAGTTTGAGAATTTATAACTTAATGAGCATATAAAAATGAATACACAAGCTCCCTCGCAAAGAGAAAAGATGTTCAACATTTAGAAAATTATGTTTAAAAATAGGCAACGAACAAAACCTCAGAAAAGGGCATTTTTCTTTGAGTCACTTTGCATGCTCACTGACCTGTGTTCCCTGACTGTTGATGTCGACAGCATCACTCCACTCAGGTGTTACTTCACCTAGCAGTTCAACTCTCAAAAGGAGGCTTGGAAGTAAGTCTTTGGTCTTACAGTCTGGATAACTGGAAATCTGATGATATAGCTCATGATGAATGGAGCACTCGGAGGGAATTTTTTTGCAATAAACCTCAAACTTTGGAATATCTGAAATTTTAAAAAAAGGCATATACAGAATTATCCCTTAAAGACAGAGACTTAGGTACAGTAAACACAATGTGGCATTCTTCAAGGATCTAGAACTAGAAATACCATTTGACCCAACAATCTCATTACTGGGTATATACCCAAAGGATTATAAATCATTCTATTATAAAGACACATGCACACGTATGTTTATTGCAGCATTGTTCACAATGGCAAAGACTTGGAACCAACCCAAATGCCCATCAATGATAGAATGGATAAAGAAGATGTGGCATATATACACCATGGAATACTACACAGCCATAAAAGATGAGTTCATGTCCTTTGCAGGGACATGGATGGAGCTGGAAACCATCATTCTCAGCAAACTGACACAAGAACAGAAAACCAAACACTGCATGTTCTCACTCATAAGTGGGTGCTGAACAATGAAAACACATGGGCATAGGGAGGGGAACATCACACACCAGAGGGGGAGTAGGAGAGGGAGAACAGGGAGGTAGGGGTGAAGAAAAAGAGCCGACAGAAGTGTTATTTTAAATCTATGCTGTGCAGTAGAGTAGCCGCTGGCCACAGGCAGCTATTTAAATTAAAATTAATTGAGATTAGAAAAAAAAAAAGAAACTTCTCAAAAAGAGATAATAATTTTATTTAAACATTTTTTTCCACAGGATCACAAACTACTAAATCAAAAAACCCCAGAAAAAAAATACACATTTTGTATTATCTAAATTCAATAGTATAAAACATACCTTTAATATTTTCCTTTATAAGCATCGTTACTGGACATCTGTTGTGGATAATGACTCGAGGACTGGGGTCTTCTGAGAGGGTTAAATAAGTCACTCCAAGGTGTTCTTGGTATGTCAGCACTATAGCCCTAGAACAGAATCAAGTCAAATGATAGAAACGGTTTAGGAAAAAAATGAATGCTTTCTCTCTTGGAACACATTTGTTTAGATTAGCAACATTCAGAACTCTAAAACATCTTCTTTATAATTCAGGGGAGATATTTTCCACAAAAAGGAGGCTGTCTTCTCATTAATTGCCATATACTAATTATATTACAAGTCTACTAATTTTTTTCTAATAGTAATACATATTTGTAACATTCATAAAATGTGAAAAAATAATTAAAGGAAAACAAAATAACTCTATCACTCAGAGGGAACTATAGCTAACCCTGTGCTAATATTTCCTGCTGTTCTTTTTGTCCTCATGCACATGTGTCTTAAAGCCTTTAGCCTGGCAGGATACTTTCTCTTCCTTAAAAACACTTGGCAGGCTGGGCATAGTGGCTCACACCTGTAATCCCAGCACTCTGTAAGCCCAGCACTTTGGGAGGCAAGGCAGGAGGACTGCTTATACTGAGGACTGACGGCCTCAGCAACAGGGCAAAAACCCCATCTCCACAGCAAAATACAAAAATTAGCCAGGTGTGGTGGCACACACCTGTGGTCCCAGCTACTTGGGAGGCTGAGGTGGGAGGATGATGGGCTGGAGCCTGGGAGGTGAGCCGTGATTGTGCCATTGCACTCGAGCCTGGGTGACATAAAAAAAATGACTACTAGAGAATTTGGGTGCTTGTTCTTTTTCTAATTCTAAAGGTAGGCAGGCTGATAATGTTTGCTGTCAATTTCTACAAGCCCATCACACTTTAAAAAATGTTCATTTTGATTACTAGGAGTAAAGCTGTATTATTTGGAGTTAGAAAATCAGCTGTGTGAGTACAGGTTGCCTTCTGTGATGAAGAGAAATTTTCCTATTTAGATTACAGACTACCAAAAAGAGTATTTCACATTAAAGCAGGAAAAAGAAATTACTCTGAAGCCTAAATTACATGGACTGATTGTCAAAATTAATCAAAGAAATCAGATAATTTGCCAAATGTGGCTCTTAGCTGACTAAAAGGGGTCAATACTGCTCTAAAAATCTTCCATGTGCCATCCATCCTATTTGCCAGTGTGAGTACTTCCCAAAGATTGTATTTGTGTGAAATGTCAGAGTGAATGGTCCATTAGCATTTGGTAAAAGCACAGTAATAACACCATCTAACGTGTGCTGTTGATTGGATTGATGGAAGGAAACAGATGAGGAGATGGGACAGCATGAAATAAATTCATTTTCAGAGTTCAGTTCTTGGATAAACAGCAAAGTTCCTTTCCCAGCCTAATTTTAAAAGAGCTAGGCAAGCCAACCTCAGATAATTTCTTTTTGATAGCCGAGAAAGCTGGGGCCAGGACTCAAGTATGGTACTTTTTGTCCAATATCTAGCTTAGTATTTTGATAAAATTAAATTATACTGTAATTCTCAGCATTTTAAACTTTACTTTCAAATTAAGCTTTGTCGAAATTTTCTTTCAGTTTTAAAAATGTTTTATTTATAGACATGAGTTCACATAACTTTCAAAAACACCTCCTATACTTAACATCTCCAAACAGAATATAAGGATAACCACTCCTCTACAGTGTTAGCGATGAGAAATATTTGTAAATTCAAGGATTTTGTGAATACTGTGAAAGATGGAGGGATGTGTGTAGAGAATGGAGCCTTACCATTATGAATAACGTAAGTTAGGCTTGTCTTTTAAAATATTACTATTAAAAATATTTCTTGTCTTTTAAAATATTTCAGCAAAAGAACATAGCTAAAACCTCAAAGTCTATAAATTCATAATCATGAAAATAAGGTACCTCTCATAAGGTCACAATATGTTTCTTTTGTAGCTGTTATATACACTATAAATAAGTTATTCTTGACAGCTGCAGAAGGGACATATTACATGCAGAACAACCACATAATAGAAGTCCAGTATGAACAAACCATTATATGTCTCTGGCTTGATTCTGTGGTTATCATTTGCATAACTGGCAATCGGTAATTGGAGCAACTTGCATGCAGGAACAACCACAGAACAGAGTCTTCTGTGACTTGTGTTTATCTAAGTTATCTCTTTTAATGACTTTTTGAGAAAAATAGCATTTTGAAGTGAAAGTAAAACATGGGAAAAGAAAAGGTTTTCCAACTTGACTCGTTCATATTTTAAACCTGGTAATTTTTTCATTATGATATGATCTTTTCATACGATACTATTTATATGATCATACATAGGATCTTTTAATACACTGCTCTTCTGTGGTACAAGTACTATCATTTCCCCCCAGTATAAGCTCCATAAGGGAAAAATCTCTTAAGCAGTATATTGGGATAAGCCATATGTGATCATACCACTTGACCCAGTGTATACAATGTCTAGAAGTAATTAAAAATAAAGTAAAGCCTATAATTACATATGGGAAGCACTGCGACTATTCTCTCTTGGCATCTAGATGAACGGATAGACTGATGAGCATATAAGAAAGACATTTATATAAACATAAAATACCTGGTACAGAATCCATTTTCCCTGCAATTCCCAAAGGGTACTGCCACACTCTGTCTGGGAAACTCTGGTCTAACTATAGCTGGCAGGCTCCAGCACTGTGAGCTGTCAGCACCTGGGGCAGGAGAAAAGCCCAGCAAGATCTGTTTCTCAAGCAGGGATGCATCCAGCACTGATTGACTGATGTCAGGCATCAAGTCCCAGCAAGGAAGGGAGCTGGATTTCATAGCAGGCTGCTCTCCACCTGGGCAAACGCTAAAAGTAGCACTGTCTGGAACATGAAAATACTAAAAGAAGAAAACACAATGCAGAGAGTACATTAACTAGAGTGATACAGCAAAGTCAAACATTTTATAGCAAATCTTTTTTTGTTTTTTTGTTTTTTGTTTTTTTTTTGAGATGGAGTCTAACTCCATTGCCCAGGCTGGAGTGCAATGACATGATCTTGGCTCACTGCAACCTCTGCCTTCCAGGTTCAAGCAATTTTCATGCCTCAGTCTCCCGAGTAGCAGGGACTACAGGCACACACCACAACGCCCGGCTGGTCTCAAACTCCTGACCTCAAGTGATCACGAGGTCAGGAGTTTGAGACCAGCCTGGCCAACATGGTGAAACCCTGTATCTACTAAAACTATACAAATTAGCTGGGCGTTGTGGTGTGTGCCCGTAGTCCCTGCTACTTGGGAGGCTGAGGCAGGAGAATAGCTTGAACCTGGAAGTCAGAGGCTGCAGTGAGATGAGATTGCATGATTGCACGCTTGCCTGGGTGACAAGGCAAGACCCCATCTCAAAAAAAAAAAAAAAGAATTCCTGGGCAAGATGGCCAAATAGGAACAGCTTCTGTGTGCAGCTCCCAGTGAGACCAACACGGAAGGTGGATAGTTTCTGCATTTCCAACTCAGGTACCTGCTTCATCTCACTGGGACTGGTTAGACAGTGGGTGTAGCTCACAGAAGGTGAGCAGAAGCAAGGTGGGGGTCCCCTCACCCGGGAAGTACAAGGGGTTGGGGAACTCCTTCCCCTAGCCAAGGGAAGCCATGAGGGACTGTGCCATGAGGGATGGTGGTATCCAGCCCCGAACACTATGGTTTTTCCATTGTCTTCACAACCCATAAACGAGGAGGTTCTCTTGGGCGCCTACACCACCAGGGCTCTGGGTTTCAAGCACAAAACTGGGCAGCCATTTGGGCAGAGACCAAGCTAGCTGCAGTTTATTTTTGTACCCCATCAGTGCCTGGAATGCCAGCAAGACAGAACCATTTACTCCCCTGGAAAGGGGGCTGAAGCCAGGGAGTCAAGTGGTTTTGCTCAGTGGATCCCCAATTCCTACAGAGCCCAGCAAGCTAAGATACACTGGCTTGAAATTCTTGCTGCCAGCACAGCAGTCTGAAGTGGAGCTGGGACTCTGGAGCTTAGTGGTGGGAGGGGCATCCACTGTTACTGAGGCTTGAGTAGGCGGTTTTCCTCTCACAGTGTAAACAAAGCCACCAGGAAGTTCAAACTGGGCGGAGCCCACTGCCACAAAGCTGCTGTAGCCACACTGCCTCTCGAAATTCCTCCTCTCTCAGCATGGCATCTCTGAAAGAAAGGCAGCAGCCCAGTCAAGGACTTATAGATAAAACTTCCATCTCTCTGGGACAGAGCATATGGGGGAAGGGGTGGCATTGGGCACAGCTTCAGCAGACTTAAATGTTCCTGCTTGCCAGCTCTGAAGACAGCAGCAACTCTCCCAACACAGCACAAAAGCTCTGCTAAGGGACAAACTGCCTCCTCAAGTGGATCCCTGACCTCTGTGCCTCCTGATGGGGAGGCACCTTCCAGCAGGGGTGGACAGATGGCTCACACAGGAGAGCTCCAGCTGGAATCTGGCAGGTACCCCTCTGAGACAAAGATTCCAAAGGAAGGAGCAGGCAGCAATCTTTGCTGTTCTGCAGCCTCTGCTGGTGATACCCAGGCAAACAGGGTCTGGAGTGGATCGCCAGAAAACTCCAGCAGACCTGCAGAAGAGGGGCCCATTAGAATGAAAACTAACAAATACAAAGCAACAGCATCAACATCAACAAAAAGGATGACTATGCAAAAACTCCATCCAAACGTCGCCAACAGCAAAGACCAAAGGTAGATAAATCCATATAGATGAGGGAAACCAGTGCAAAAAGGCTGAAAATTCCCAAAACCAGAATTCTTCTTTTTCACCAAAGTCTCACAACTCCTTGCAAGCAAGGGAACAAAACTGGGTGAAGAATGAGTTTGATGAATTGACAGAAGTAGGGTTCAGAAGGTGGATAATAACAAATTCCACTAAGCTAAAGGAGCATGTTCTAACCCAACGTAAGGAAGCTAAGAACCTTGAAAAAAGATTAGACAAATTGCTAACTAGAATAACCATTTTAGAGAAGAACATAAATGACCTGATGGAGCTGAAAAACACAGCATGAGAACTTTGTGAAGTATACACAGTATCAATAGCCGAATCGATCAAGCAGAAGAAAGGATATCAGAGACTGAAGATCAACTTAATGAAATAAAGCAGAAAGAGCAGATTAGAGAAAAAAGAATGAAAAGGAACAAACAAAGCTTCTAAGATATATGGGACCATGTGAAAAGATAAAACTACATTTGATTGGTGCATCTGAAAGTGACAGGAAGAATGGAACCAAGCTGGAAAACACACTTCAGGATACTATCCAGGAGAACTCCAATCTAGCAAGATAGGCCAACATTCAAATTCGGAAAATACAGAGACCACCACAATGATAATTCTTGAGAAGAGCAACCCCAAGACACATAACTATCAGATTCACCAGGGTTGAAATGAGGGAAAAAATGTTAAGGGCACTCAGAGAGAAAGGTCAGGTTACCCACAAAGGGAAGCCCATCAGACTAACAGCAGATCTCTCTGCACAAACCCTACACAACAGAAGAGACTGAGGGCCAACATTCAACATTCTTAAAGTAAAGAATTTTCAACCCAGAATTTCATATCCAGCTAAACTAAGCTTCCTAAGTGAAGGAAAAATAAGATCCTTTACAAACAAGTAAATGCTGAGGAATTTTGTCATCATCAGGCTTGCCTTACAAGAGCTCCAAAAGGAAGCACTAAATATGTAAAGGGAAAACCGGTATCAGTTACTGCAAAAACATACCAAAATGTAAAGACCATAGACACTATGAAGAAACTGTACCAACTAATGGGCAAAATAGCCAGATAGCATCATAATGACAGGATCAAATTCAAACATAATACTATTAACCTTAAATGTAAATGGGCTAAATGCTCCAGTTAAAAGGCACAGACTGGCAAATTGGATAAACAGTCAAGACCCATCAATGTGCTGTATTCAGGAGACCCATCTCATGTGCAAAGACACACATAGGCTCAAAATAAAGGGATGGAGGAATATTTATCAAACAAACGGAAAGCAAAAAAAAAAAAAAAAAAAAAAAAAAAGCAGTGGTTGCAATCCTACTCTGATAAAACAAACTTTAAACCAATAAAGATCAAAAAAGACAAAGAAGGAGATTACATAAAGTGATCAATGCAACAAGAAGAGTTATTTATCCATCTGACAAAGGGCTAATATCCAGAATCTACAATGAAGTTCAACAAATTTGCAAGAAAAAAACAACCCCATCAGAAAGTTGGTGACGGATATGAACAGACACTTTTCAAAAGGAGACATTTATGCTGCCAACACACATATGAAAAGAAGCTCATCATCACTTGTCATTAGAGAAATGCAAATCAAAACCACAATGAGATACTATCTCATGGCAGTTAGAACGGTGATCATTAAAAAGTCAGGAAACAATAGATGCTGGAGAGGATGTGGAGAAATAGGAACGCTTTTACATTGTTGGTGGGAGTGTAAATTATTTTAAGCATTGTGGAAGACAGGGTGGTGATTCCTCAAGGATCTAGAACTAGTAATACCATTTGACCCAGCAATCCCATTACTGGGCATACACCCAAAGGATTATAAATCATTCTACTATAAAGACACATGACATGTATGTTTATTGCAGCACTATTCACAACAGGAAAGACTTGGAACCCAACCCAAATGCCCATCAATGACAGACTGGATAAAGAAAATGTGGCAAATAGACACCATGGAATATTATGTAGCCATAAAGAAGAATGAGTTTATGTCTTTTGCAGGGACATGGATGAAGGTGGAAACCATCATTCTCAGCAAACTAACACAGGAACAGAAAACCAAACACTGCATGTTCTCACTCATAAGTGGGAGTTGAACAATGAGAACACATGGCACAGGGTGGGGAACATCACACACTGGGGCCTGTCGGGGAGTGGAGGGTGGGGGATGGGGGGGATACAGCATTAGGAGAAACACCTAATGTAGATGATGGATTGATGGGTGCAGCAAACCACCATGGCACATGTATACCTATGTAACAAACTTACACATTTTGCACATGTATCCCAGAATTTAAAGTATAATAATAATAAAAAAGAAAAACACTTAAGACACAATGGAAAGAAAAAAAATCTCTCCTACTTTCTAAAAATGTAACGATTCATTTTAATTGTACAAAGAACTGAACATTCTTAGATTTATTTTCCACATATTCTGCCATCAAGATCTTAACATAAATGAGCTGGTATATTTCCACATTATTCTCCTTATAACCACAGCGCTCACCACCAGCAGATCCACAGCTCAGTTAGGTCATAGCCTTTTGCCTGCATGGCTTCTCCAGGCACTGCAGCCTGTAAGGCAGATGTGCTTTTCCCATGTGACCCAGGAGCCAGTCCTCAGGACGATGTCTCTGCTTGTGGGAGTCTAGTGAGCATGCTAGAGGACTGAGCTGGAGCCTCTGAGCAGATGGGGCACAGGCAGGATTAATCCAGCAGTGTGTTAGGGCCTGCTGCTCGGTAGCATTTCTGCTCATTTAATTACCTTGGAAGCAGTGACCATGACATTAGTGGTTTTAATTATAACAAAAGTGAATTTCTCTTTACCTACATTCAGGGTTGGCTTTTTATTTGCTGTAGGTTAAAGAGAAGTTGATTCTATTTATCGTTTCTTTATCAAAACTTAGACAAAAGAATCATGTTATGATTTGCTTACCTCTTTTCCAGACTGGGGATTGGAGACAGATAGCTGTGGTTTATAAAATATTTGATATGGGGTATTATTGATTATTGTAGTCTTGTCTTCAATCTGAATAATTTGTATACCTTGCTGTACCATGGAGGAAACGCAGAACTGACAGAACTACAAGATAAATGAGAAAAACGTAATTTTGACAATACCGTAAGGCATATCAAAATCTCTTGAGTATTCCTAAAAGGTTATTTTATCTATTTGTCTGCCCAGGACAGTATCAATTTTACCTTTTTTTCCCCCAGAGTATTTAATGGTGCTCCTTTCAGTCTCAGAAATGTTCTGGCCCCTGTCAGTATTTACCCTATAACAGGGTGCTTTCGCCACCCCATTACTTTGCAGCTGGTGACAGATAATGACTTGTTTTCAGGTTAGTTTACCAATAACCTCACAAAGTGTTCATTTAGAAAGCATGTATATGTAAATAAATGTCACTCATCTTACTCGGCAGAATTCCACCCAGCCTCCCTCCTCCTCCTCATGCTCTCCCAGCAGCCACCTTACTAATGTCTATGATGAACCAAGGAAAGTTCTGAGAACTTCAGTAATGACAATGACAATGAAGACAGTAAGGACTGACCTTCATATATTGCAATATTGTGTTCCACTAGTTTCAAGTACTTTATACATATTAACTCACAAATTCCTCACAGTATCTACATAGGGGAGTTACTATCATCCCCATTTTACAGAAGAGGAAAGTGAGGCACAATAAGGTTAAGTAACTTGCCTAAGGTCACAGACATGAAGAGGGTCTAACTAGGGGGTTGAAACCCGGGCAGTCTGGCTCTGTGCTGCTGCTCTTAACAGCTACATGTATCAGTTCATTACCTTACCATGTTATGTAAAGAACAGTGCTCAGAGAAGATGTTTTCTGCTTAAACACACCCATCTAGCGAGTAATAATATCAGAGCACTGGTTTTTCAAAAGGTGGTCTGGAGACCCACAGGGAATCTCTGGGCATGAGGTCCCATGGTCAAAACTGCTATAGAGTGGAGTTTTCCAGAGGCAATATGATGTGTGACATTATTACCCTCGATAGCTGATGGAATATATGTTTGTACTCTTGTGTTTTAAAAATTTCTGTTTAAATTTCGAATCTGGTAAATATTGATACAACCCACAGAAATAAAAGGCCTTTGGGGATTCTCAATAATTTTTAAGAGTATAAAGGGGCCCTGAGACTAAAAAGAGTATAGAGGGGTCCTGAGTCACCACCAAAGCATAATGAGACATCAATATATTTTCCAGCAGTTCATTCATTGATTCACAAACAGTTATTCAACACTTGCGGTGGCCACTTTGTTAGGTGCTAGAGGTATTGGGTGTTGACTGAATATTATAACATTTTTTCCAGATTTTGATGGTAGTTCTCAACTTACAACTATTCAACTTTGGGTGATTCATACTTACAGCTCTTTGCCATTTACACCCATGTTACAGTACTTTGGCCGTCAGAGCATAAACATGTGTTGCCCAGACAACTTTGAGGAAATGGATACCAGTCTTGAATGCTGAAGAAAGACCAATTTCTTTGTATCAAGGGAATTTATTTTTTTAAAAGTCACCAAATGACCCTAACTTTTCTCAAAAGACTTTTCAAAGACACCTGTCAAAAATCTAACTTCTCCCCCCGAAAAAGGTCATTCTGAATTCTGCTACTCTGATGCAGTATCCCTGCTTTTTCTAATTTGGGACAGCTACAATAATGAAGACATTAGAAGTACAGCATAAAACTTTCACATAGCACACTATGATATTGTACTTTAATATATAATGTGATTAGTTATATTATTCAGCTAATTGGTTTTCATAGACTTTAGATTTATATTGAAAAGCACATACCATTTATATTTAAATGACTTATGCTTTTTGTATCCATCTCTAAAAACATGGGCAACAGTCCACTATTGAAGAATATAACTCCTTACAACAGTGGTTCTGGGGGAAAATTAGAATTGATCCACGTAATTTTGCTCAGGATGTCCTTTCCAGAAATATAACCTTTGCTGCAGGAGAAGCCTTTGTCCTTTCACTCTATGCTCAGAATGTTAGTGACTCTACTTCCTGCTCTAAAGGAGGAGGCCAAGTACAATTTGTGGATATTCTGGAGTAAGTTTATTTTCTCCCCAAGAACTATAAATCAAGTGATTGCTGAGTGTTCTGAAATAGAACAATTATTGGATAAATTATGTGACACAGCTTTTATCACTGGTGAAGGAAAAAAAGCACTGTAAAACAGAGAGGTCTAAGAAGTTAAGAAATCAAATGTTTTACTGTTATAAATTGTTTAGAACAAGTAATATGAAAAAGGTATTAAAAAGAAAAAAGGCAGATTCTTTTTAAACATGTTAAGGGGATGGCACACTATTTCCTCCCAGCCACACAGACTTTGATCTTACCTTCTGATGTCCTGGAAAAGCACCAAGTCTTATTTCAGCATCAACAAACCCTTCTTCATCCAGTGTCACTACTTCACCATTACCTCCATCTTTCCACTTTGGAGATGTCAGGTTATGCACCAGTTTAATTGCTACCGACTTGTGCACAGTGTTTGTATTTGCCCAGTATATTCCAATTTGAAAAGCTTCCTGGAAAAATAATATCTCAATTATAAAGTAATCTTCTTAACTTTGATATTTTTTACTTCAAATCTCAGGAATTTAAAAAATGTTATATAATAGGTCTACTAAAGCAACCAAATATCCCTCCATTTGTTTGTCTGTGTGTGTTTCTTTTTTTTTTTTTTTTGTAATGGCAACGTATATTTTATTTTGGTTCCCAATGTGTGTGGGTTTTTTTTTTTTTTTGATTCACAATGGAATTCATATTTACGGAAGGGAGGGGAAAACCAAACTCAAACAGTGACTACACTGTAAATACCAAAGCCTTTAAAAACGGAAGGTTTCATCTCATTTGACAAGAGAATAATATGCAACATTAGGTCCATATAGGTTAACATTCCAATTCTATAAGGTAACATCATCTGATTATTTTATTTAAAAAAAGGAAAATGCAATTGAATAAAGATGTTTATGATGTGGAGCTCAAAAAAGGATTCTGAAATTGTTCTCTATCAGAAGAACATTTTATTTAGGAGTTCTTTTTACTCTATTTTTTTAAAATAGATTTGTGTGTCTTCTTGAAACAGACTAGCCTTCTAAAGATGACTTTGTGACAGAATATAAATCTTCCTGTGATATTTTGGTTTGTAATTACTCTCTGTGTCAGTAATCATTCCACGTTTTTATAATAAACAACTGGGTAGACAGCCATAATTATGAACATCCAGGTCCACTTGTAAAGGAAAAGGGACCCTGACAAAAACAGTTGCTCTGAAACCCTCAATATCTTGCAGACTGCAGAGAACTTCCAGAAGAACAGCAAAGAATACCTAGGGTATGGATAAGCAGAACACGATGGCTCTATTTCCTTAATACATACTGATAGACCAGCCCTAATACTTATCAAATGTCCTATACACAATAGAAATGAGAATGTAACTAATGTAAGTTATCAAATTTAATGGTAACTCAAGCACCAATCAAGTGTTGATGGTTAAAAAAAAAAAAAAAAGACATCAGAAAAGTCCTTGAATATCAAAGAACATTCCATACCTCTTACATATGCATCTAAGAAGAATTTTTCACAACTGATTCATTCTGTTAAGATCATAAATGCAACTTCACAATAAAATCTACTTGTTGAGAGAAAAGAATTCATATTAGTTTAAAAAGTTGTAGTACCTGAAAATTAGGAGGAATAATAATTTTGCCAGCAGGAACCTGTAGAACAATCTTCTCTCCTTCAAATAGCCAGAGGTCCCATTTGGACTGATTGATAAGCAGGGCCCAGGGCAGAAGTTCTATCAACAAGGTTCTAACATATGGCTTCCAGACTGACAGTTTCACTCGCATTGGGCTATCCCACTGACTTAGCTGTTCATTCCTGTTCCAAATACCACATCCAAGAAACTCAATGAAATATGATAACTTTAATATTTGCGAAATATGTTTAAAGATTCCAGACACACAATGCTCCTGCATGATACCTCTTCATATCAGAATCTTTCAATGCTGAATTTGCATGCAGGAGAAGGCAACTTTTCATACAATTATGTTCTAGATCATGAGTAAAGAAATCTACAAAATACACTTACTAGATGATAAAAGGTAAGAATCTGACAGACACATGCACACACCACTTTTGGTATTTAATATTTTTGTGAATGATCATTTGTTACTACTGAGAAATTTTTGTAGAAAAAGATGGTTGAAGAATGTTACCTTTCAGAATCCTTCTTATTATAGGGCCAGATGGGTTGAAGTGACTTTTCTGGCCCATAAAATTCATCAAGAATCTGATTAACTGTGCCTTCAGGGTATACCTTAGTGGCTATTTGCTTAATGAGGGATGTTGAGATGGGAACCGCACAATCTGAAGGATCATATTCTTCTCTAGGAAATTGAAAGAAGAAACAAGCATAAATACCAGATTTCTAAAGTTGTCTACAATTTATTGAAAAATATTTAACTATAAATGTATTAGAGACAAACACCTTTTTGGTAGATTGAGTCCATTTATGGGACAGCATTTGGATGATCTGGGCCCTGACTTTTCCTCTTTCTTCCCCCACCCCTCAATTCCTAGGTGTAGATCTCTATTCACATCTCCTTTACTAGAGAAATAATGTGTCAATGAAATCTAAATTAAATTAAATTTTCTGATGATCCCTCTTGGTTATTTCTAAGCTTAATAAGAAAGGCTGATTTTTATCTAAAACTATAGATGAGAATAAGAGATCACTAGGCAGGGCATTTTAAAATAACATTCTCATAAGATAAGAAATCATACAGAAAACTCCACTCCCATCCTCATTCCCCCTCCCCAACCCTCAGTGCAAGGTTACTGTTCTACTTAATTTCTCCTAGGAAAATGTATGGAAGGACTTTTCTGGTACCTTGCTTGGAATGTCAGGTGATGGACGAGGTCAGGTTCTATGTTTTGCAGTGTTTTTTCCTGCCCTTTTCCTGGAATAATTTGTGTTTCGCTCAATCCCAGACTCCTTTTCTCCAAATGTATGATAATGGGGTCTGGAAGATGACTCCTCATGATAAAAAGAGGGCTGAACACAATCTATAAAAATTAAAGGACAGAACAACTTTCATATTTGCTTTGTTGCAGTATTCCAGCTGTTTGATGCTGAAACAAACTTGTAATAAATCTCTTCCCTGGGTCACTCTGACCTTAATTTATTTCAGAACAGGAAAGGTCAGAGTCATATACCATATTTTAGGATTGGGAAAGCACTCACCATTCGTTGTTGCACTTGAGAGTTGGGTTCTAAAGTCAAAACTGTGCACCAGACATAAATAATGGAACTGTTTGAAGATGGCACCTGCACATGAAACAGAAAAGGATCCTATTAAATACTAGGCAGTTCACTAATTAATCAAAATAAGGCACAGATATATCAGTTTGGAAGATTAAAAAGAGTTTAAAGTTATAGGAAAAAAGCCATTATTTAGAAAAAAAAACTAAGCAAAACCAGACTTCGTTATGGCATAAAGCAAATGTGCAGTTTGAGTCAATGGGGCCAACTCTTTCCATAAAGACAAAGAGACTTATGTAAGGAGAGATTGATATAAGACCGAGTGGCAGAATGAAACCGAATTTATCCTTTATGGGAATGAAAGTGATGATGGTAAAGACTTTGGAAGGGATAAAGTAACAGACCATCACAAAGATCCTTAAGTGAGAAGGATATCACCCCCACAGTCCCACCCCACTGCTAACCCTGGGGCATCAGAATCTTTTTCAAGATATCACTTGCATCTTGCAGGGACAGAGTCTTGGCTGTAAAAACTACTGGAACTGATACAAATGTATTGTCGTGGGATGGGGAGGAAACAGTTTAAGAAGTACTATTCAAAGCCTTTCTGTATTATTTCAGATCTCCCTCCTTTTGTATATATCACTTTTTAATAAATTAAGTGCTGTACAAGTAAAGAACATTTTGAGAAAATTTCATTGTGAAAGGTGCTCCATTCTAGATTGAATTTCTTTTCATACCTGAATGACAATGCTATACTCGGGGGCTTTGGATTCCAGGCACACATCTCTTGACCAGTCTTCATCTCCTTTGGCCTTCACACACAGCTCTGTCAGCTCACTGTTTTCTAGTATGTATGAAGGCAATTTCTGTTTGGCTGTGAGGCAGTCAAAATGTTCTCGAACTACAGCTTGTCCATCTTGACCAATGTAATGCTGAACGACTTTTAGTTCTATGCTTTGAGACAAGTAACTACAGATGATCTGTCTTCCACAGATGATAATCTAAAAGATAGTAAGTATATAAGCCTCCATCAATTCAGACTTCATTACCTGGAAATATGTTATCATTCAAACAGAGTAAACTATGTTGATGTTAATGGACAGAAAATGAAGTAATTAGCTTAAACAGTACAAGAAAAGAAAAAAAAAAGACCTGAAGTCAGGAAGAAATTTTGCTTTGGCTATGTTGAGTTTGCAGTATTTAGGGAACAGACATGTCCAGTCCTCAACTAGAAATGTTGGTCCGGTGCTTGAGAGAAAATGTGCAGGTGGAGATAATGATTTGTGAAAGAAGAGCCTTGCAAATATGCACAAACAGAAGACAGTTTACCTGGAAGAGAGGGTGGAAACTCAAACCCAGAAACTTACCATATTCCAGGGCAGACTTAGGTTGAGAAGCTAGAAAAAGGGGCCAGAGAAGAAGGGGTGAAGGAGAAACGAGGTGAATCAGGGGACAGAAGTGCCTGCCCAGAGAATCTTGTCAAGTGATGCAGAAATTGAAAAGATTGGAAATTCAAAACAATCATTTAGCTCTGGTAACTGAGAGGGCAATTGTGATCAATCTGTTCCTTGAAGTTGATTTTCAAGGGTTTATTGCACTCTTGCCCAGTAAGAAATCTCTCTATAAACAGATAATACAAATAATCTTTAACACAGACATCTAATTTTTAAAAATTTTATTCAGTTTAGTTAGTTTTTTTTAGACAGGGTCTTGCTCTTTCACCCAGACTGGAGTGAAGTGGCATGATCACAGCTCAAATGCAGTCTGTTTACCAGGCTCAAGCAATCCTCCTATCTCAGCCTCTTGAGTAGCTGGGTCTACAGGGAATGCATCACCCCACCTGGCTAATTTTCGTGTTTTTTTGTAGGATGGGGTTTTACAATGTTGCCTAGACTGGTCGCAAACTCCAGGGCTCAAGTAATCTTCACACCCCAGCTTCCCAAAATGCTGAGATTACAAGTATGAACTATTGTGACAGCCTATACTGGATAAGTTTTATCTTTATAAACACACATAATTATCCACTAAACCTATGGTTTATTCAGCTTTACATCCAGGTAAGAGTATAGTTCATAGTAGGTATTAAGAAATGGGAGCCTTGGCCAGGCGCGGTGGCTCACGCCTATAATCCCAGCACTTCGGGAGGCAGGGGTCGGCAGATCACCTGAGGTTGGGAGTTTGAGACCAGCCTGGCCAACATGGTGAAACCTCATCTCTACTAAAAATACAAAATTAGCTGGGTGAGGTGGCACATGCCTGTAATCCCAGCTACTCGGGAGGCTGAGGCAGGATAATCACTTGAACCTGGGAGGTGGAGGCTGCAGTGAGCCAAGATCGCACCACTGCACTCCAGCCTGGGCAACAAGAGTGAAATTCCAACTCAAAAAAAAAAAAAAAAAAAAAAAAAAAGAAATGGGGGCTGGTATGAAGACTTATGTCCCAGTGCTTTGTGAGGCCAAGATTAAAAGTTTGAGACCAGCCTGGGGAACATGGCAAGATCCTATCTACACAAAAAATTTAAACATTAGCTAGGTATGGTGGTATATGCCTGTAGTCCCAGCTACCTGGGAGGCTGAGGCAGGAGTATCATAAGAGCCCAGGAGTCTAAGGCTGTGAACTATAATTGCAGTGAACTATAATTGCACCACTGTATTCCATCCTTGGTGACAGAGCAAGACTCTGTCTCTACAAAAAACATCAAGACAAATGTTTCCTTAAATTGGTTGAAATTGGAAAGGTAATGCAAAATTTAATATGGTGAATTCTTTCAGAAAGCAAATCCTTCTATAATATGAATATTCACCATAATTGGAGAAAATGGGACTTTTGTATACTGAATTTCCTATCTGTAATATTTTTCCAGATTATAACATACAAAGACACACACACACACACACACACACACACACACACACACACACACAATATATATGTACAGGTCTAAACATAGGATGTTTAATTTTATTATGTCAACTTGACTGGTCATGGTATGACCAGACATTTAGTCAAACATTATTCTGGGTGTGTCTGTGAGGGTGTTTCTGAGTGAGATGAACATTTGAAGTGGTAGACCAAGTAAGGCAGATTGTCCTCCCCAACATGGATGGGTATCATCTAACCAAATGAAGACCTAATAGAAGGAAGAGGTGAAGTAAAAAGAAACTCATTTTGCCTTACTGCTTGAGCTAGGGCATTGGTCGTTTCTGGCCTTTGGACTTGGAATGAAGCATCAGCTCTTTTCGGGTCTTGAACTTGCCAGATTTTGGACTGGTACTTACACCATTGTCTCTTTTGGTTCTCAGGCCTTTGCACTCAGATGGGAGCTACACGTTGGCTCTCCTGGGTATGCAGCTTGCTGACTGCAGATCTTGGGACTTCTCTAAGATTATGTCACATGTTTCATAATCATGAGTCAATTTATAATAAATCATTCTTTTTCCACACACCCATGCATGTGCACACACACATCCCCTCATTAGTGCTGTTTTTCTGGAGAACACATTCTCATAGCAACCTTATAAAGTAGGTGCTGCTACTATGACTCCCCATCTTAACAGAGAGAAAATGTATGCACAGAGATATTTAATAACTTGCTTGGTGTTATCAAATATCAGAGTCTGTTGATTATTACCCTAATAGTCTGTCTCTCATAAAATTAATATCTACTCATTAAGAAAACTTATTAACTATAAAAGAGAAAATAAAGGCTGCTCATTATAACATAAATATGCCACACACCATTGCTTCCCTTCCCAACAGCTGTTTTCTCCTTTCCTCTTATTTTAAAAACCCTCATTTGATTTGGTTAGGTATCAAACGGCAGCAAAAACTCAGGGAAGGTAAACACCTCCTTTGGCCCCCAGTGGCTGTATTATGATTGGTATAAGCCAATTCTGTTAATTCCATTCTCCTTTTGCCATTGATTAGAGTAAACATGGAACTCGATTTTGGCCGATAATATGAGAAGGGAAGACTGGTAAAAGGCTCTGGGAAAGATACTACTGCTTGATAATAAGGGAGACAATTTGGGAAGAGAAGCCTCTCTTTTCTGTCACAGAAGCTGTTATGAGAGGATGTATACAGCTTTTACTGCCATCCGAGACCAGGCAGGCAAATCTAAGAGAATGACAGAGAAGCAAATACAACACTGAGCTGCTTAGTTAGCCAATATTGAACCAGTCTTCTTCCTCCTTGTTATGTGAAACAATAAACATAAAACAGAAAGAACAGTATCTGCCTCATTAACTTGCTATGAAGATTAACAAACATATTTTGTAACTTCAAACTGAAAGCATCCTAATTGATATATTTTTCTATGCCACTAAGAGTTCTCTGTAGCCATCAATTTTAGTGAACTATTATTTACACAAATAATTATGAATAACTATTTACAAATGAACTATTATCATTATCACTATTTTTAGATGGGGGTCTTGCTCTATCACCCAGCATGGAGTGCAGTGGCAAGATTTCAGCTTACTGCAGCCTTGAACTCCTGGGCTCAAGGGATCCTCTTGCCTCACGAGTAGCCTGGATACAGGCACATGCCACCATGCATGGCTAATTTATTCTATTTTGTGTAGAGATGGGGTCTCGCTATGTTGACCAGGCTAGTCTTGAATCCCTGAGCTCAAATGATTCTCCTGCCTCAGCTTCCAAAAGTGCTGGGATCATAGGCATGAGCCACTACACTGGGCTAAACTATTACTTAACTAAAAGAAACCTGCTAGATCGAGGAACCAAAAATTAAATGTCTCTATTGTTTTAATTTGCATTATTTGAATGGGGAGGTTTAGCTTTTTTTCTGAAACATTTATTTCTCAACTATCTGCTTATTTGAATTTTCTTTAGAAGGAGGACATCTGTAAAGCCAAGCTGTGCTTAACTGTTATATTTCCCCTAGATACTCCAGCCATTATAATCTTTTAAAACTATGCTTTCACAATAACAAACCATAAAAGTCAACTGAACTATGGTCCTAAGTTAGGAAGCACACTTTTCTTTAACATATTCTAGGGGTTACTAGACACTCATGATAAGTCTTATGATGCCATAGCATTGCCTAACTTTAAATAAACATTTGAAAACTCTGAAGCAGTATTTAACTGTTATTCTTGATGTGCCCAGGCCTGGTAATATATGCACATGGCTCTTGCTTCAGAACCTTTGGACCCCAGGAGATTTAGAAGAGAATTTTGCTGTCTCTCACAGAAACCACAGAATCTCTACAACCATCTGGGACTCACTTTGTTTAAAGACAAAGATCCTCTTGGTGGATTTTTTATAGTCTCATTTTCAACTAAAAAGCCTGTTAAATAGGCTTTCAAATTTGATAAAAAGAAAATTCTTAAAACTGGCCAGGGAGGGAAGGCTACTTTAGATGAAGGAAAATCCAAAAATGGCCACTCAGTGGAGTCGTGTGCTTTCATGGTTGCTCTGGGGCCAGGTTCAGGACAGCTATATCTGCTTTTCTTCAAAGTGGCAAAACTTACAATGCCTTTATTTTGAAAATTATGGTTAGAATTTCAAGATTAATTTATCAGTTGAAGACAGCTACTTAATTTTTTTTAATGCACAGTTTCTCTTTAGTACACATTTCCAGGTTTCACACTAATTCCCCTCCTTCCCCAAAGCCACAAAGATGTGTATTGAAGATTTCCACATATGATTTTACTTAGCAGGTTTCAGAACTCTTATTAGATCAGTGCCAAGAAGAATAGTGATATTAAAGAATAACTCCAGAGCACCAGATGCACTGGAAAATGATATCTTAACCATGATTAAAAGTATGTGTATAAAGACACCATTATACATACATACATATGTACATTTGAGATTTCAGAGTAGTAAAGGTTTCTTCAACAAAAGGATGGGAAACATGGAAGCAAATAGGTGTACATGAGTAGTTGCAGAACATACAAAGTTCCCACGGAAACTTTCTGTGGTCAATTTTCATTCACTTGGGGGAAATCAAAGGGGTACAGGAAAGACAAAGCACAGAAAACCCAACATCAATGTTAAAAAAGAGCTTTAGCAATTCTCTATTATCCAGGGGCAATAAGGTACATCTCAGATCTGCATACACTCAGAGTGGTTAAGGTACATCAGGGATCTACATACACTCACCTCCCCAAATGGGCCTTGGTAATTAGGCAGCTGCAGTTTATTGCAAATTTCCAGGCCCAGGTGGGGTAGAAGGAAAGAAGCCAAGATGTGAGGGAGGCAAGAATCCACAAACCTCTTCTGAAGCTTGGTTCCCTTCTTCCTTCCTAACTGTGCCAATGAGGAAATCCTATGTCTCTGATGTACCAGAGCAAATCTGAACGCTAAACTACCCTGACAGCAAAAATTACATCCAATTAAAAAAGACGTTTAACAGTTTTGCTTGTGGGTGTGTGTATCTGAGTGCATGAGCGGGGAGAGGAGAGGTAAAACTATAAGAATTTTTTAGAAATGTATTTTTCAAACAACCAACTTTTATGACATTTGGTAGCTATACTGTTGCAATGTGTAATATCTGTCCAGGAACACTGTATATATTAATTTATCCCTGAAAGCTAACATTGTTTCTTGAAAATACATAGTATGTATAAAAGAATGAGGCACTATTGTTATAACACAAAAAAGTCCAACTAGTGTTACTCATGCCTAATAATATTTCATTAGAATAATTGTAAGTACGGTGTTTTGGGCTATGGCAGGAGGGCAGGCACGTTGTAAGCATTTTATATAAACAAACTCAATTAATCCTCACACTAACTTCTTGAGGAAGGCACTATTACTATCCCCATTTTACAGATCAGGAAATTGATTCACAAAGTTTAAATGACTTGCTGAAGATCACACAGCTAGCAAGGGGACAGAGTCAAGTTGCCTATGATCTTAGCTACCAGGACATACCATTAAAACAATTTCTGTATGGAGAGACCCTGCCATTTCAGTAACTGGAAAATGTTCCAGCAGCCGCACTAAAAAGAGCTGAGCCACCTGGGAAAGTTTAGACTGGAGCTATGGTAGTCAAACTGTGGTCCCAAACCAGCAGCATTGGCAGCACCTGGGAACTTGTGAGAAATGCAAATTACAGGCCACACCCAATCTGAAACTCTGGGGTTGGGACCCAGCAATCTGTGTTTTAACAAGCCCTCCAGGGGATTCTTGATGCAAACTCAAATTCGAGAAGGCCTAGAGAGAAGGAAACCAAAGGGAAACATGCTAGCTTCCCTTATGTTTTTGAAAGGCCATAATGTAGAGGAGAGGTGATTGTGGAGTTCTCACAAGTTTTGTGCTTGTTGCATATGCCTCATAGTTCTAGAAAGGTGGTAGAAAGGTGAAAGATTTTTGGTTTGAAATTAGGGAAAAAACTTAGCTGGTAGTAGCCAACAACAGAAAGGGCTGGTTGTGTGAGGGAATGCACCTCATGTCAGCTGAACTATTCAAAGAGGCTGGATGACCTTTTCTCAGAATGATATTGAATGAGAAGGTGGATAAGACATTCTTGAAAGACCATGAGTGACAGAATCAGAAAACCAGTATATACTTACTGGGCAGATAGTAACTGAGAGCAAATTCACGTAAGAATGTTCGGAGAGCAGATGGGAGTTAGTGACACTTCTTGTTCTTATGACTCTTTGGCTCAGTGCTCACACTAGTAGGCCCGTCCCCACAGGAATCCTTCAGTAAGACTCATTTGTCCCATGTTTGCCTCTTTATTTATGCTATACAGTCTACTTGGAATGCTGTCTTATTCCAAATTCTACATATTTTCCAAAGCCCAGTTCAAATCATATCTTCTCAGTGAAACCTCTAAATTCCCTTTATACTTACTGTCAGTTGTATACACTGTTGGGCTTACATAAAATTGCAATTTAAAAGCAAAGGTTGTATCACATACTTGGTGTTTTCCATTTTACCTTGTTCCACTGTAGGCAATCAATAAGTATTCTGAGGAATGCTCAGTTAATTGGGAAGAATCTTCCATGCGTCTTTTCTGAGACTCCTCTGCTACAGTTCTTTTTATTTCTGTGGCCCACAATAAGAAGATCATCAAGTCCAGCTCCTTGATTAGGTGCAGACCAAGAATGCATATGGTGTGGGTCCTACTGTTCATCTCTCTAGGAGCTTCCTGCTTCCTCCTTGGCATGCACCAACAGAACAGCCTCTGCTGCTCCAAAGGGGAAGCTTCCCTTTTCCAGGGACTAAGTGCTGTTTCTATCATGTCCTCAGTTCACATAAGCTCTTAGATGTATATGTTGAAACTCTTATGACAAACCCAGTTATTATGTGTGCAGTGAAGCCAGTTTTCAGATTTTAATACTTCCTTTTTTTCTTTCTACTCTTGTCATATGCTCCATGCTTGAAAAACATCTTTTAGAAACCACATTTCACATCGTAAGAACACAAAAAAAGTGTCAGATACTTTTTTCCCCTTTACAGTCTTAGAACTTCAAAAACAGCCAAAAGGAAGTTTTATAAAATACGTAAAAATATGTGCTGAGAGCTAAGGTTTTATATGCCAAGAGTTAGGCTGCAGTGAATTTTTACTGCAGTTAATATTAACTCCTAGGAAAAGAAAGGCTTGCTGGAGACCCAGGCCCACTCTGTCATGGGAGAACATCACAGCACTTCTTTACAGATCATTCTCACATGCATGAGAACCAACTCTTGGTTATCCGCTGGTGGATTATCCAGGGTTCTCACCACTCTTTGCTGCTTTTCCTTCTCAATAAAGGACTTTTGGCTATTTCACAGCTCATTAGCACCTCCACCAGAAGGTAGGTGGTGACAGGGAGAAGAGGTGAAACTAAAATCAGTAAATTTTACTGCTCGTTAGCAGCTCTTGTAAAAGTGGGACAAAGGGTTTGAAGCCATCATCATTGTCAGGATCTTAGACAAGCATTTATTAAGTGCTCACATGCATGGTAGTAGTAAGTATAACTAGGCATAACCACTGTGATTTTTAAAAAGTTATTAATTATTTTCATTTAGGTCTCATCTCCATTACACTGAATAATTAAGAGTGTCTGGGTCATGAACACAAAGAAACGTACCTGTTTTTGTACTCCATTGAGTTGCTGAACCTTGATGATGAGAGAAGCAGTTCGACCCTTGTACTGAATTGTTCTAATAAAAGTCCCGGCATGGTCCACACTGAAAGGCTCCGACCAACGCCAGTTGCCCCAACCTTCAATACAGATGTGTAACAGCTGGAGGGAAAAACAATAATCGTCATAATGCCAAGCATGCCAACAAAAATCTAGTCCTAAAATGAAAGTCTCATTGCTGGAAAACCTTTCCATTTGTAATATTCAGCATCTGTTTTCTTTCTAACCTGCATTATTCATCCACGTCCAGCTTATTCCACCAGGCTAAGAATAGCAAATATGCCACATAGAGTCAATGTGGTTTTTCAGATCACATTTTAAACCTTCTTAAAAATAACTGTCCTATCAAATGGTAAAAGGCCTGCTGAACATTTGAGAAAAGACCATTTCACTCATCTGGAGGACAAAAAGGCTGAAATGTGAGATCAAAGAACCTTGGTATTGGCTGATAGTTTATTCCTTCGTATGGCTGGACAATAATTAAAGCTAAATTTGGTTTGTGTTTTTGTTTTGTTTGTTTTTTTAACCGTTAATTGCCATACCTTATTTTTTCTTCTGATAAAGAACAAAATAGCAATTTGAAGATGCAATTCATTTAATATACGCTCCTTCTGAGATCACAGATATGTCAAATTAGAAATGCCCTCAACATTTAAAATGTAAGATATGATGTGTCTGTTATATTTTTTAGTTATATACTTATTGCAACTTTTACCAATTGAGTTTCCTGATACATACTTATATTTATTCCTGTAGCATTGCCACATCTGGTCATATTTGGTTTTGTTTTGTGGCCATTCAAATATGTCCCATTTCTACTCTTACCCACTAACTACAGCTAAGAAAATCAGTTTAACTACATGGGTATCCCCAAAACTATATAATAATTAGTACTTCTTTAGGAAACAGGTTTAAATGAAAACAATGTTCTATGATTTTTAAGTACAAGGAAAGAAAACTGACATTTTAAGAAAAATATATTTATATCATATGCAAACAATTTAAAGATTTCCTTCACATCACATATAATTTTTAAACAGAGCTAACTCAAGGTAAATCTCATGAAAAACTCACAATTAGCAAACAGAATAAAACTTTGGAAACATCCTGTAAGACTGTCATAAAAGGCCCTTATAATAAATACATTAAGGATTTGCATGGAAATTGCCATAATATTAAACATCTTGGTGGAAGCAGATTATTTTTAGTTTCAGTCTTAGGAGTCGTGATAACATGCTTAAATTTAAAAATTTCCCAAGGTCATCACAACATACGTTTTTGATGTTAAGACAGGACTTTTAAAAAAAAATCTGAATACACTATTTAAAAAAAAAAAATCTCCTAACTCATCTCCTTGCTAATATGGCCACACTCCAGTTCTTCCGCCACACTGCCAGTGATCCTGTGATAGTAAAAGGCTGTCAGTTAGGTGACTTCTAAATAAGGCTAACAGCTAAGAAAACACACATGTGCAAGCACACCCACACACACCCGTGGATAGCAAATACTTTTAGGGAAAATATGGCCTTATATATTCTCTACAACATAAAAGTACCAGCATATCTTTGATGTTTAAATATTAGTAATAGAGAAAAAAGAAAAATAGCAGTGTTTGAATCATTTCATTTTTTTTATAGCAGCAATTGGGAATCAAGCTCAGGGTACACACAAAACTAAAAGAAATAAGAAAGTTGTTTTCGAGCCCTGATCCGAGATGGCTGATCACTAGCAGCTTGGGATTGTAGCTCCCAGTGAAAGTGCAAAGAACGAGAGGATGCCACACCTTCACATGAATTCTTGTTGCTCACGCACTAGGAGATTCCCAGCGGAGGAGCCCCACGGGTCACCAGCGCGACTCTTGTGACCAGCGAGGCGGTTTTGCCAGCGCCTCAGAGTGTCGGTTCTTGGTGCAGAGTCAGAAAAGCACCATCAATCTTAACGCCGCTGATTTAGTCGGTGCAGTGGGTTGCTCAGATTTCGGCGCTGAGAATCAATAAGTTGGACGTCCACTCAGAAACCCAATTACAAAGACGGTAAATACAAAGAACACAGATGGATAAATTTATAACGAAGGGAAGCAAACAGCCAAAAAAGGCTGAGAATACCCAAGATCAGAACGCCTCTCCCTCCGCAGGGGCATCACAGTTCCTCATCAGCAACGGAACAAGGCTTGATGGAGAACGAGTGTGTTCCAATTACAGAAGCAGGCTTCAAAATGTGGACAATGAGAAACTTCTGTGAATTAAAAGAACTTGTTCTAACCCAATCCAAAGAAACTAAGAACTTTCAAAAAAGGTTTGACGAAATGTTAACAAGAATACACAATTTAGAGAGGAAAATAAGTGAATTGATGGAGCTGAAAAACACAATACGAGAACTTCGTGAAGTATGCACAAGTTTTAACAGCTGAATTGATCAAGCAGAAGAAAGGATATCAGAGGTCGAAGACCAACTCAATGAAATAAAACTAGAAGACAAGATTAGAGAAAAAAGGATAAAAAGGAACGAGCAAAGTCTTCAAGAAATATGGGACTATGTGAAAAGACCTAATCTACGCTTGATTGGTGTACCTGAATGTGACGAAGAGAATGAATCCAAGCTGGAAAATACGCTTCAGGACATTATTCAGGAAAATTTTCCCAACCTAGTAAGGCAGGATAATATTCAACTCCAGGTAATACAGAGAACACCACAGAGGTATTCTTCAAGAAGAGCAACTCCAAGGCACATAATCGTCAGATTCACCAGGGTTGAAATGAAGGAGAAAATACTAAGGGCAGCCAGAGAGAAAGGTCAGGTTACCCACAAAGGGAAGCCTATCAGACTTAACAGCAGATCTCTCAGCAGAAACCCTACAAGGCAGAAGAGAGTGGGGACCAATATTCAACATCCTTAAAGAAAAGAACTTTCAACCCAGAATTTCACATCCAGCCAAACTAAGCTTCACAAGTGAAGGAAAAATAAAGCTTTTTGTGAATAAGCAAGCACTCAGAGATTTCATCACCACCAGGTCTGCTTTACAAGAGCTTCTAAAAGAACCACTACACATAGAAAGGAACAAACAGTATCAGCCTTTCTAAAAAAATACCAAAAAGAGCATCAATATAATGAAGAATTTACATCAACTAATGGGCAAAATAGCCAGCTAATATTAAATGGCAGTATTAAACTCACATATATTATTATTAATTCTAAATTTAAATTGACTAAATCCCCCAATCCAAAGACAGACGGGCAATTTGAATAAAAAACTAGAACCCATCAGTATGCTGTATCCAGACCCATCTCACATTCAAGGATACACAAAGACTCAAAACAAGAGATGGAGAAGGATTTACCAACCAACCAGAGAGCTAAAATAAATAAATAAAAAGCAGAAGTTACAATTAAGCAACAAAGATCAAAAGAAGCAAAGAAGGACATTATATAATGATAAAAGGATCAATGCAACAAGAAGAGCTAAAGATCCTAAATATATACGCACCCAATACAGGAATACGCAGACATACAAGACTTATAAAGAGACTTAGACTCCCACATAATAATAGTGGGCGACTTCAACATTAATATTAGACAGATTGATGAGACAGAAAATTAACAACGATATCCAGGACTTGAACTCAGATCTGGAACAAGTAAATGTAATTAACATTTATAGAACTCGAACTCTCCACTTTAAATATACAAAATATACACTCTTACCAGTACCACATCATATCAACTTAGAAGTTTAAATGAAATGTTGGTTGGCTCCTCGTTTGTTATTCTCTTCCCTCATTTTCTTTTATATCTCCATTATTAAGGACAATTATAGGCATACCCATATTTAGACTGCATTCTAGCCCGGGCAATAAAGCAATACCCCCATTCTCTCTTCCTCTTCCTCTTTTTTCCTCTTCTTTATTCTTTTTCTCATAAAAAAACGAAAAACAAAACAAAACAAAACAAAAAAACAAATACTAAGGTTTATTCATTCATTCTATTGTTTTGTACCCATTAACCATCCCCACCTCCCCCGCTCCACCATGCCCTCCACTACCCTTCCTAGAAAAAAAAAAAAAAAAAGAAGCCCTTGGGCACAAAATCCTTCAACCTCTGGTTTCCTCCCTACAAATGTTTCTTTATGGGCAACTGAGCACTCACTTCCCTCACAAAGCTGAAAGTTTCTAACCACACTTGTGTCCTGCCTTATTGAAGATCCAACTCTAGCAACTACCTCTCTCCCAAAGTCTTCATTATTCTTCTTTTCTAGGGCTTCCTTCAACAACAACAAAAAAAGAAAGTTGTTTTCTTTGGACAGACTAGTAGCTGGAAATGACCAAAAAAAAAAAAGAGGCAAGGTACCTAAGATTAAGCTCAGCTATATTTTTCCTGAACATTTCATAGACTCTCGAGAAAGTTTAAATGCACACAATGTAATTTTAATTGAGGAATGTTCATATTTGCATATGAGCTCAGTTTTAGATCGCTGCTCACTCTGTGCACACAGCTTTAAAGGACTAAATGTCACCAAGGAATATGCTGTCAGGTTTTGCTTGGCAGCTATTTGTTCTCAGAATGTTGGCACAGATATTTTCTTTGAATTATGAAAATTCAGATATGTTTAGATTTAGTTCACACAGGAAAATTAAGTGGGAGAAAAACATTTGTAATACTTCTCACATGCATCACCAATGGAACATTTGTAATGTTTGGTCTACTGTTAAAAAACATCTAAATATCATTAGCAATTAGATGCATATAATTCATTAGGAAAGAACTACATTCTTAAGAGAGAAATCAACAAAAAGAAATTCAGGAGGCCTAGCGGTACTTCAGTCCTCCTTCCAATGGTGTAATCAACCCTGCCTGGGAACCCGTGGCATTGATTTGGGTACTGGAGGGCATTGAGTACTCAGATACCCACAGACACCTAGTTAAGGTGAGAGGTTTTGTTATTGTTGGACCCACTGACTAAATTTCACTGCTATAGGTACTGTAAGTCTCCATTTAGTAACAAATTCTTACATACCTATTTTTATTTCTATACAGAAGGAAGCATAAAATCAGTCATCACCCAATACATTTTCATTACTCAAGTACTATAAGGAAGGCAATATGCTAGGCACTATGGAGGAAATACAGAGGAAGAGATGTGCTCTCTGCCCAACAAGGAGCTTATGATCTTACAGGGAAAATAAGGCAAGAACAAATAACTAACACGAGGCAGTCAGGAAAGGAGAGGAGCAGTCACATAGTAGTCCAGATAAGGATGGGCCTGTTTCAGGTTGCTGTGATTAAGAAAACATCAGGAAGCAGCTGGGTCTCAGAGTTTGGGTAGGATTTCAACTGGCAAAGATGACAGTTCCTTCCCATACCAAAAAGACAATGTGAGATATGCAAAGTAGTACGCATGCTCAGGACAAGGTTAATCATCCCAACTGGCCAGAGAAAAGGGAATATGGAAAAATGGGTTGGGGGATAAGTTTAAATACAAAGATTTAGATTGTGGCTGGCACTGATTTACTAAACTAAGGTATTTGAACTCTACGCAGGAATTAGTGGAGAGTCACTGATACCTTCCCAACAGGCAAGCAATGTGCTGACAAAGAGTGAGAGGACGTGGAGAGGCAGGAAGACTGCAGGGGTCAGGATGAGGGGCGATGTGGGCTAGAAATACAGGGTAGAGGAAACCAGTGGGCTTCACACAAAAAAATAACTATTCCTTCTGCCTGAAGCTCAAGGCATTTTTATGTTCTTTTATCAATTTGGGAATTTTCTTTCCACTTCTTTTCTATTAAGATTTTCCTTCCTTAATTTCTCTACCATCATTCAGTCTATCCAGGCTTTTCAGTCTCTTTGGTCTACTTAGACAGTGTCTAATATTTTTCCACTGGGGGGAAAAGTCAAACAGGAACCATTCTTGTTGGAAGTTTTTGATGACAACTAAAACTAAGCAATAAGGCAGGTTCTACAGTGGCCACACTCGATGGAAGGTCCCAAGAGGCTACATGTTCTTTTTTTCCAGCAGACCCCCAGTGCTGCGCTGGCAGCCAGACTAAATTCATAGTTTTCCTGCTGAAGACCTCAGATGGAAGCATATACAGCTTTCAACTCATTTTTTTTTTTCTATACAAAATAAAACTTTAAACAAAATTACTGATCAGGGAATTGGGGATCAGCTCTGAGGACCACCCACAGTTTTGTCCAAAGGGAGAATATATTTAGGAGGAAAGAAAAATAAGATAAAATCTAGGAAATCAGAATACACCAAGGAAGAGAAAGAAAAAGTGGATGGTTAAGTAATAAATGTTAAGCTACATCTTAAAACATAAATGATAAAGGTACCAAATACTTTTTCGTGAACGTACATATTTCACTACTCATTTTAAAACTATTGTCAAGATTTTTTCTACTTCAATAATCACAAATTAAAAATTTGTCTTCACACTCATTTGTGGATTTTTTTTCTGCATTTTATAATAATTTACCCACAGTAATATGTAATGTTCTAAAAAGAAACTGAAGATTTAAACAACTTCAAAACTTTTCCCAAATTACTGAATTCATTGTAGAAATTTTAGGAGTTCTTAAACATTAACATGCAATCAAAGTGAAATAAACTACTGAATATATATATTCTAGTAATATATTTTTATATAGTATATATTTATATATGAAAACAAGTACCATTTATTTTTATTATTTTTTAGAGAGAGTGTCACTCTATTGCCCAGCCTGAAGTGCAGAGGCATGATCATAGATAATTGCAACCTTGAACTACTGACCCCTCAAGTGATCTTCCTGTTTCAGTCTCCTGAGTAGCTAGGACTATAGGTCTATATGCCTGGCTTTTAAACATTTTTTATTTTTTGTAAAGATGAGGTCTTGTTATTTTGCCCAGGCTGGTCTTGAATTCCTGGCTTCAATTAATTCTTCCCCTTTGGCCTCCCAAAGTGCTAGGATTATAGGTATAAGCTATTGAACCTGGCCCATTTATTTTTTAAACTTCTAAACTCATCACAATATCCCAAGAGTCTAATGTATAGCAGGCATTCAATAAATATTTGTTGAATAAATAAATCATGATTAATCAAAATAACCAAAAGCAATTATTTTAAAACATTAGTGGTGATATTTGTGCATAAAATGGTATCATAAAATACGTAGGAGTGGCTGCTGGGGCCAGAGACTGCAGCCACTCAGTCCCCAAGTCAGCCACCAGTTGTGGTCCCCAGGCAATTACTGTACCTAACAGGATGTGCCAGATTCTTGATAGGAGGTTGGTCAAATGCCCAAATCCTGGTGAATGTGGTCACCCTGCCTCCTGTTTTCTTCAGACCAAGACATGGACACTAGGTACTGTTCCCGGGCCCACTCAATGCAGATCATGAAGGCAGAAAAGACTGTGACCACCAAGGGCTGCCGGATAGCAGCCAAGCAATTCTGCAACTCAGAGACCGAATTTCTGCTGCCTCATGGTGTCCTGTGTCGCCAGCACAAGCCAAGCTTCACCACCAAGGCCCAACCCCTTCTAGATGTAGGGCCCTCTCACCCCAGGTCTGTCCAAATAAACTCAAGAATGTCAAAACAAAACCAAAACCAAAATGAGTATTAAATCAAAATATTCAGAAAAGTTTCCTATTTTGAATGATCTTTCAACACAGGTGATTCATCTTACAGGGATAACAATATTAGATTAAACAGCAAGTCAATGTAATACCTTAGATTCATAATTCAGATACTGCAGTACTGATACCAAAATATCAAGTAGGCCCCTAATTATACAATAGGTGAGCATCATGAGTAAAAATTAAGTTAAAATACTAAAACAATTATTGCCTATCCAAAATACTATCTGGAAAGTCAACTAAATCACTTGCTTGGAATACATGATTCTAAGTGGAACTGATAGTACATTCTACACTACTAAATTAACATAAAAATGAAATACGTTGCTCATTATTGCTTTTTCAAGGAATTTGAAATTCAGGATGTTCAGAGTATCTGAAATAATGCCAAATTCCAAGTAGAAAAAAATTCTAGGTGATGACTAATGCTTGGTGTCATGATTCAATGCTGATATCTTTAACACTGAAACTTTTAGGGCCCTATATGTTACTTCACATTTATAGAATACAATTTCCCACCTAAAAGAATAAGTTGAAGTAAATACAACTGAATTACTTTTGGACTCTTTGATACAGTTTGCTTTGGTAGGAAAAAGAAAAAGAGAATGTAAGCTCAACTGTGAAAGCCTTTCCAAATCAGTCTCTCAGGGTATAATATAATAGAGGCTGCAATGTCATGATACAAGTGTTGGCTAGGTTATTCTTCCACAAAATATGGGTGCTGTAGGTTTTCCCTCAAGATTATTTGGGTTAATTGAAGGCCACAAATACTGTGCAATTAGCATGAAACAACCTCTAACAGTAGAGGGAAACCCGACACATTCATAAAAAGCTGTTTGGAACGAAAATTGTGGCTGAAAGGTAATCCTTATATTGAAAATTTTAGTTGCAAAACCTATTGATGCATCAGTTCTATGAAATAATTTATCCTAAGGTAATAGTTACAGATGTCTGTAAAAAAATGTATGCTTATCCCAGCATTATTTTAATAATAAAAATTTGGCAGCATTAGGAAATTGGTCAAATAACATACGGTAAAAATAAAAAACAGCTTTCCTTTATTGGACATTATGTGTCAAGCACTGGGGGAAGTACTTTTTAATATTACTTATTTCTTAACACACTCTTGTAAGGTAGACATTTTTGTTCCCTTTTATAGATGAAAAAACAAATGGAGATACACAGAGGCCGAGTGATTTCTTCAGGGCCAGAGTGCTGGAGAGGGAAAGATACAACATCTGAACTTATTCAGAGCCTCTATTCACAACTATATTTACATTGTAGAGTGCTTTCAAATGACTGAAAAACAATCATAGCATGAAAACATGTTAATGCTATCAGTTAACAATAAATTGAAAAACACACATTACAAAAAGGTATGTGCAGTACACCTCATTTTTGTAAAACAAATGAACAAAAAGTATATATGCCTATTCCAAAGGAAGACAAAGGCTAGAAATATGCCATAATGCTAACAGTGGTTATTTCAGGGTTATAGGATTACGCATTTTAAATTTCCTTTTTTTTACATTGTGTTTTGTGTACTTTCATGTAATTTCCAAATTTTATATTATAACTATGTCTTATTTGGCAATCAGACAAAAATTAATGTTATTAAAATAAAAAATGTCTAATAGGATGCATATGGAGGCCACATTTTAGGTAAAAAGAAATTATGCATTTCTATTTTACAAGTTCAAATTCAGCCTTTTACAGGAAGTATCCCCATATGTCATAGTCAAAGCCAAATTTTCCCAAAAAGAGGGTGACATGCTCTTCAGTTCATCTCTGTAGCCTCCACAATTCCTAGCAGAGTCTGGTTTGCAATATTACATGTTCACATGATTCTTAGGAGCCATTTAATGTGATTATGTGAGCTTTTTCCCCTAGGGCAACAGCTTGTTTTTGAGACAAGGTCTCCTTTTATTGCCCAGACTTGAGTGCAGTGGCATGATCATAACTCACTGTAGCCTCAACCTCCTGGGCTCAAGTGATCCTCCCACCTCAGCCTTCTGAGTAGCTGAGACTACAGACATGCACCACAGTGCCCGACTAATTTTTGTATATTTTGAAGAGACGGCATTTTGCTGTGTTGCTCAGACTGCTCTTGAACTTCTGAGCTCAAGCAATCTGCCCACCTTGGCCTCCCAAATTGCTGGGATTGCAGACATGCGCCACTGTACCTGGCCTAATTTCGCAAGTATTTTTAAGGATTTACAGACATTAAATGTTTACTATAAGTCAGCTAACTGTACTACTCATGGTAGATATAGAAAAGAACTAGATAGTTTACTTGGGCTGAAAATGCTTGCAATGTAGTAGGATAAACATATTCAATAAGAATAATTACACTGCAAAATTTTATTAGAGTAAGAAAAACATAGGGCTTCAGGGGTGTTCTGCTTGGGGAAGTTAAAAGTTTTACCAGAGAACGTATTTTACTTACTACCAAAAATAATATGAAGAAAGACAGGCTGAAATAGAACAAAAGATGAGTAATGTTACTTCTGATAAACAAAAGTAGGTGACAATCTAACTTGTCATGTGACAACCAGGGATGAAGTGGTTCTTTCTGCACAAAATTTATATCTACAAAACATACTGACTGCATTAGAAACAAAGACAAGGCATAAATGCAGCAGGCTATGGCTTCAAACTATTTGTGAAAACAACTCCTGGTCATTTGTTTTGTCAATAGAATTTGGAAAATTAACTTTCTATTATCAATTTATCAGCTTACTTTCCCCTAATAGTTTTGATTGTAACCCAAATGGAGTCACTGAATATTGATTTTTGGAAAGAAGGAGTCACTCTGGAATAAAAAATGATTGTTTTAGGAGGTCAAATCTTGAGAGAGAGGATGGGAGAGTGAAAGTGAGGAAGTGGAGGGAGAGATACAGGAAAGAAGGGTGAAGAGGCAGTGAACTCTTAGGTCAGTAACTGCTATTTCCTCTCAGAGCATCAATCATCAATAAACGCCAGAGACTGATGCATAAAAGACAACGAAACAAAGTAACTGACAAGAAAGTCACTGTTTAGCTGTTTGAAATAATGCTATTCATATGTTATATCTATATTCCTCATAGCTTTAAAACAGTGCATTGCATCATTTCATCATATACTTTATAACAGTCATTTGAATTTCCCTGGGTAAGTTAGGATATCAATTGTCACACATTTCTAGCAAGCATTAATGCTTAATCAATGTTTCAACATTTGTATAAGCAAGCCATAGAATCTTTTTATTATTTTTCACTAATAACTATAAACACAACTCTAAATTCAAGAATTTATTGTTTTTTATTGTTCAGGAATTAATCTCTGATCAATCTCTGGCTGAAATGTACACACATAAGAAAAGTGGGGAGACGAGTAGCAGCATTTTTCATTTAAATTACTATCAACAAAATAACGAGATGCTTAATGGGTATTCTGGGCTAAAAAAATTAAATCTAAGTGACCTAAATTAGGGAAAACGAATACACTGCACAAACATTTTTGCAAAAAGATTTACTAAGATGTTTCATGCATTAAAATATTTGATTTTTAAATTTTATGCATAACTTTGAATTTTTCAATCATGAAATCAGATATAAATACACAGTTAAAGCATGAAATGAATAGACTTGTTTTAAAGAGGTCATTTCAATATTATACATATCTATTGTTTTCATTCTTCTAAAGGCTTCCCTATAGTTAGATGGTATGTGACTGAAAAAACATGAGCTGTGAGATTAATAGCTGCCTTAAGTCTAGAATTGTGAGACAGTCTTTAAGACTATTTACCTGTGGTGCCACCACAAAGGATTGAAAAGCACAGATCGAAGAACTTTGATATATACGTATATCTTTGTATACAGAAGAGGATGGACTGTCTATAAAATCTGAAATAATTCACGTTTTCTCTTTTAAAAAATAAGTAAAATAAATATAAACTTTGATTGCTTAAGTTGTAAAAACAACCAGGAGATTTTGATGCTATGCAGACATACTCTTAATAGAATGATAATCAACGGTCATCATGCACTTGGTTTGACCCAATTATTCAGTGGAATAGTTAAGAGTATGTAGAAGAAAATGATGATGAATACTTTAGGTGAGCTGAGAAATGGGAGCCAACAAGGTAAGAAATTGGAGAGGCTGTAAGTCATTCACATTTGGATACTCTTTGAGTCAAATTGTCAGATTTTGTTTGTTTGAAAATCAATTTTGACAAAATACAAACAAAAGAGAAACCTACCTAAAGTTTGAATAAAAACTTTCTTTTAAACTGTTCTCAGATGTAACATTCACTATTCAGCAAAATTTAATGTAAAATAGAATACATGCCAATACATGTCCTAAGAAAAGATCAAGTGATTTTTCCACAATCTTCATTTTTCAGTCATGATGGCGATATGGACAGTTGCAATTATCTTTAATTTTTAATTAGAAAAAAAACAGTCAATAGATGGATATAAGAGAAATCCAAAATTTTTACAGTTATTTATTTTCATTTAACTAAACTGCCTTGCCGTACTAAGAAAACATTTTTGTAAAGGTTAAATAAAGTATTTCATGGCAACCACTGCTTCTTAGTGCCTGTATAACAAGAAATATGAGCCAGCCAAAGTTGTGCAAGTTGGTTTTCTTTCCCAGTAAGGGAATGTGGTATCTAAGACCCTGTCCTAACTCATTTTATCCCCAAGTGTAAGTCAAGCAAGTCAAATATGAACTAATGCCTGAAGGGAAGTCCCTGACTCAAGAAGTATGGATTATTTCACATTTATCTTAAAATCTGCTCTCAGAGTTCTTAAAATTCACTAACTTGGCAAGTCAGGAATTATCATGAGAAATGAAATAATTTCATAACTATGAAGTCATCCAACATTCCATGCATCTGACACTCAGTGGGCTTGGCCATGTCTTGGGCATTATTCTGACCTTTAAATAACAAGCCCTTCAATATTCTGGAAATAATTTAAAAGCATGGAAATAATAAGTGCCAAGTATAATAGGTATGCCATTGTATTTGAGTTAATGCTTTTGTTACACAGACTCATAGTAACAGGTTATGATTAAAGACAATCACATTATGTATGCTGAAATCTTTATAACATTCTTAATCAGTATTTCCCATTACTTAAAAATGGCAAAATACCATGCTTTAATAGTCCAGCTGCATTCCCTTTCTCCAAGTGCTCTGTATTAAAATTCACATTTAAAATTAGCTGGTAAAGGACCTTTATGTTTAGACAGCAAGAATTTACATTTGCAGAGCACTGGCTTGTGAAAAGGCTTTGAGTGTCTTGTAAAAAGCTTAAGAAATCTTCAGTATATTTTTCTCCAAAGCTATATTTCAATATCTGAGATTTATTGCCAGGGGAGGAACAGAGAGACCATTAGCACCAGCAGCCATTCCTCTGGGCGCCTTGCAGTTGAAATATCCCCATTCTCTTTCATGCAGGCTTGTAGAAAACTCCAGAAATCAGCCCTGGGACTGGATAAAGTATCCTATCACAATCCTATCTTTGCCATTTCTTGTGAAAGACCTAAAAGTCTTAAAATTGGTCATTTTATAAACTAGTTTTACAAAGAAACTTTGCGATATAAAGGCGAAAGGAAATTCAACCCTAAACTTCTGCCTCTGATTTAAGTAGAATGTATCTCCCAATAGAAAATGAAAAAATTCCAAATATGCTCTGTGCATTAAATACTTAATGACCAAAACTGCTAGGGCCCCACTTACTTCTACTGGTGACTTCAAAAGGCACTGTAAGCTCCCTCAGAGAATGTAAGTTTCCTGGAATCCCTGATGAAACTAAAAATATTTTAAAAGAGAAAAGTGAAGGGACAGAGTCTATAGACTTTTTTTTTTTTTTTCTATTTCAATTACTGCTTAAAACTGAAATAAAAATGCAGTTGATGGCGGCTGGACGGTAGTTCCTAGGTACTCAAATGGAGTAAGTGTTTACAGAATATTTTGGATTAAAACCCTTGCCAGATGGTCCCAAGAAGTGTTTACCTCACTGTTGATTTTAGCTATCTTAATGTCAGCAACAATAAAAAGAAGCTTGTTACTGCCACTTGGGAGAAAAGGCATAAAATCCTTCCTCCCCAAACAGAACTGCAGACAGCTGTGCCCTACACAGCAATAAGGGTGATACTGTAGATTTCTGGGAAACTATTTCCACAATTAGAGAAAGACAATTATGTGGCAAATTTAACTTGTTATGACATCTATTTTAGATATATAATATTTAGTGATTACATACTTTTAGTTTATAATAAACAATAATAATTTTCATAGAATAAGCACAAAGGGCTAAACAAAAATGTAAAGAGTTAAACATACATGAAAGTTGTGCCCAATTTGAAGTATATTGCTAATCTCCTACTGTAGCATGTTCCTATTTTATGAGCTTTCATTAGAGGCCATAAGGAGGCCAAAGGGGCAGGAATGGGAAAAAGGGGATGGGTGTGCAAACAAAAGCTACTTTTAAGAGCCCAACTGAATTGACAGTATACTGAGGCATGTATTTTGAGATCAGTGCCTCTTTTGTGTATGTGTATATATTAATAGTATATACAAAAGTATCCAAACATTATGCAAAGAATAGTGTTCATAATTTTAATATTATTAAGATTTTAAATCTATGTTATTGAGAAATCCCAAAACATATTTATTCAATGAACATTTACTGGCTGGGTGTGGTCGTTCACACCTGTACAGATAATCCCAGCACTTTGGGAAGCAGAGGTAGGAGGATCGCTTGAGCCCAGAAGTCAGCGGCTGTAGAGAGCCGTGGATGTGCAACTACACTTCAACCTGGACCACAGAGCGAAACCGTATCTCAAAAAAAAAAAAAATAAATAAGAATAAAGGAACACTTATATTGGCTATTATGAGCAAGATACAGGATTAAATGATATGTGGAAGCATTACCTTATTAAAGCCCTGTCTTCCCTTTCATGCTCAGCAAACATCCAATACAACTTCAACTATATTCATGCCCATCTTCATTCTCTCCCTCCTATCTCAAGAATAGGAGGAGACTATTGTGGTACATTGCAAATGGCCACAAATTCTCTGCAGCAACTCTCATCAAGATCTAGTTCCTTACTGCTTGGATCTGGCTTAACCTTGTGACTTGCTCTGCTCAACAGAATGTGGCGGAAGTGATGTTGTGTGAGTTCTGAGCCCACTTTCAAGAGGCCTTGCATCTGCTCTCAGTTCTCCTGGGACAGTGTTACCAGGTGAAGAAGCTTGGCTAGCTTGTTGGTGAGATCATGTGGATGAGAACCAAGGCACCTGGCAAACAGCCTGCTGACCACTAACTGTGTGGGTGAGGCCACTGTAGACCACCCAGCCCTCACTGGCCTCCAAGCTGACTTCAGCCTCCTAAGTGAGACCAAGTGAGACCCACAAAAAAACCTCTTGAGTGCACCTAGATGTTTGACCAACAGACTCATGAGCTAATAAATGGTTTTTAAGTCACTAAGTGTTGGAATGGTTTGTTAAACAGCAATAAATATTTGGTATAAACTTCTTCCCATTCAAGGTCAATCTTTCCACTTGTGATCTGAATTCTTTCCTTTTCTTCCCTTGTAAGACTATATGCCATTAGTCCTTCTCTCTTCTGCATCATCAATCTTTCTATTTCTTTCTTCTCCTATATGAATGTGCCTAACTTTCTTCCATTAAAAAAAAAAAACAAAAAACAAAACAAACAAAAAAACAAAAACTTCATGCTCATCTTCACCACTTTATTACTTCCCATTCACTTGTCAGCCCACTGTAATCTGGCTTTTATCCCCATGTCTCTACTGAAAGTGCTTTCCTTGAGCCAGCAATGATGTTCCATTTGCTAAATATAATGGTCTCCTTTTTTCAATTCTTACCTCACCCTTAGGACATTTAACAACACTGATAATTCTATCCCTCTAAATAGTCACCTTTTTAGATTTTAAAACACCATTATCTTCTGGCTTTCCTGTGACATCTTGGTTTTCCTCAGAGCTTTTACTTCCCCTGAATACATCCTATTTCACAGCCCAACCCCCAAATTCTGCTACCGATCCTTTTGCAAGCTTACCTCCAAGACAGCCCCAGTAATCCTTGCCTCTTGTTATCTGTGCCTTTGTGTAGCCCCCTCTACACTGAACAGGGAAGATCTGTGTAGGATACTGCTAATAAGACAATGAATGACTTCTGAGGCTAGGTCATAAAATATATTGTGGCTTCTGCCTTGGATTACTTGATCTGGAAGGCAGCAGCTGCCATGTCATGAGACTACTTGATTAACTCTCTGGAGAAATCCCTGTACTGAGCTCAGTGCTGAGGCCTCCTAGCAAGAGCCATGTATTTTAGGGACGAATCTTCCAGACCAGATGAGCCTTCAGATGAGTGCAGCTCCATCTGATGCTTTGATTACCTTATCAGAAATGCTGAGCTAGAACTACCCAGTTAGACCATGCCTCAAATTTCTGACTAACAAAACTGTGGGATAATAAATGCTTGCTGCTTTGGAGTAATTTTTTATACACCAATAGGTGACTAATAGAGATTTAGTATCTATAAATGGGATACTACTGTAACAAAAGCCTAAAACGTTGAGGAGGGCTGGAACTGGAAAGTGAGTAAAAACTGGAAGAATTTGCGAAGAGTGTTAGTGAATGTCTATATACTTCAGAAGGATTATTAACAGAAACATGATGGCCCTAGGTGAGACTGCCAGCTAGGAAGTGAGAAATATGTTATTGGAAATGGGTGGAAAGGGGATCCTTGCTATGTGGTGGCAGAAAGTTTTTCAACACTATTACCTGCAGTAACATGGAAAGTAGAAAATGTGCCTAATAAACTACATGATCTAGCTAAGGAGATTTCCAGGCAGTGTTGAAGTGCCCCCTAGCTTCTACCTGCTGATGATATTACAATCCACTAGGGGAGACATAAGCTTAAGGACGAATTGTCAGATAAAAAGGAGCCAAGACTTGCTATTTTGAAAGTTTCTAGCTTTATCAGGTGCAAATGGTGCCGAAATCAAGAAATGGCTTCCCGGCAAAGAAAAAATCCAGGACACAGCCAGAAAAGCTGGATCTAAATATGAAACAAAGAATATATCTGTAATTTTTTTTTGTTAAAACCTTAGAAAGACCAAAATTAATGGGGTCAGAGAGCTATTCAAACAAAAGGAGTTCTAAAATACTTATGGATGATGTCCCTCAGTAATACCAGAAGAATCTTACAGAAGGGCTTATCTAAAAAAGATACATGGGTAATTTTGTCTAATATAGTAAACCTCAATAAGAATAACAAGAGACCCACAAAGTTGTTTAAAGAATAATATTGGCAGAAACACTGTCAACTTAGACTGAAAGAGACAAAGACAGTACAAAATGGAAAGAGGCCTCTGAACCTTCAAAATTCTACCAGCAGAAAGCAAGCTGGGAAAACTAAAAGGTACAAACAAAAGCTACTTTTCATGGAAACGAATGGGTGACTCAGAGGCTGCAGCCCAGTGCACAAAGCATGAGCAATGGAGAACTATTTCCAAGTAGGAGTAGTACTGAGTACTAATTAAGAAACTTCCAACATTTATCTGATTGAATTTAAGAATTTCTATGGGCCAGGAACTCCTGTGTGTCTTCTGTTTTCTCCTTTTACGTGGGGAAATGTCTACTGTAGTTATCGTGTGTCTGTTTCACCATAGCATATTGTTCTGCAGCGCCAGGTAAGTCTTCTCTTAGCCCTCCTTGGGTATGCTTATTTATTCCCACTTCCAGCTAGGCACCAGTAACAGGCCAAATTTATATCTCCAGGTCAGACTATTCTTTTGAGCTCCAGGCTCTTACATTCAATTTGCCTACTCTACCTATCCACTTGGATGTCTCATTAGGGAAAAAGGACTAAAAAGGAACCCTTGGTTATAGAGAACAAAGCTCTTTTTACTTTAAAAAAATGTTTTGTAGAGGCAGGGTCTTGCTATTTTGCCCCAGGCTGGTCTCCAACACCTACCCTCAAGCCATTTTTCCTAACTTAGCTTCTCAAAGTTTTGGGATTACAGGCGTGAGCCACCGCTGCACCCAGCCAAGCTGACTCCTTTACTGGGAACTTTATAAATGTTTTTCATGGAATATTTACAACAACCTCTTAATTATGCAGAAGAGGAAGTTAAAGCTCCAAGAAATTAAGAAACTGTCCATTCTTACACGCAGCTACCAAACCTTAGGAGTGAAACTCACGTATTTATGGCTACAAATTCGTGCTTTTTCTAATATAACATCCCTCTTGCCCTCCAAAGCAGCCTAAAATTCAATGTATACAAAATCATTCTCAGGATTACTCTGTTGGGCTCTTATACCCTGCCCCATTTTCTGTCTCTCAAACATTGTCTTACTCAGCTCCCTGTCCTGGTCAATAGCAAAATTACCAACATGTCACCTAAGTCTGAAATCTCAGAGTCAAACCAGACCCTTCTCTTCCATGATCAATAATCAAATCCTGGTGATTTTAAATATCTTCCTCCCAAATATCTTCCAAACAGACCTCTATCAAGTTAAACCTTCTCTCAGCAATTTAAAGATTTTGTTCCATTGTCTTCTAGCCTCCATGGTATCTAAAGAGAAGTCCATAGTAATTTGATTGTTGTTCTCCTAATGTGTTGTAGATAATGTGTTGTTTTCCTCTGGCTGCTTTCAAAATTTTCTCTTTATCTTAGGTTTTCAGTAGTTTCAAAATGATGTTCTGGGTTATCTTCAACTTTACTTTTTTCTTCCATCATGCATTTTATATATATAGGGAGATATATTTTTTAATTAATTAATTTTTTGCAGACAGAGTCTTGCTCTGTTGCCCAGGCTGAACTTCAATGGCATGATCTCAGCTCTCTGCAACCTCCACCTCCCATGGTCAAGTAATCGTCCCACTTCAGCCTCCTGAGTAGGTGGGTCTACAGGTGTGCACCATCATGCCTGGCTAATTTTTTTTTTTTTTTTTTTTTTTTTGGTAGACACAGGATCTTACCATATTGCCCAGGCTGCTCTTTAACTCTTGAATTAAACAACATTTTTTTTTTTTCTGACTCTCATCTGTCAAGTAATTTTGGGTTATATTATGGACATTGTACATGTTTTGTTGTGGAGACTCTGGATTCTCTTATGACTATTCCAAAGAATGTTGATGTTTGTAGTTAATAGGTAACCAACTTGTTTAGATTCAAGCTGGAAATTTTCATACCTGGGTGAGCAGCAGCTCAGACTGGTTTACTTCTTTAAGCTTTGGATACAAACTGCATTCAGTTTGCCCCATGCATGTGTGTGGTTCGGCACTCAGCTGAACAGTTGGGCCAAGTTTTAAAATATTACGTTCCCATTTTATGGCTTTCTCCTCTCCAGGGTTTTCTTTTCACTCTCTAGCAGCCTTAGATGCCTGGGCTATTTCCCGGTATCCTGGGCCAGAAAGATGATAGGCCACCCCTGTTCTGGTGACTGCAGTTGCCCTCAAGGCAAAGCCACACAAAATGGGAAAGTCATCCTGCAAATTACTTGCTCAAAGTTTTGACTCCCCTCCAAAATCTGCCTTTATTTAGACTCCAGAGCCTTCATGCAGTTTTTTGTTTGTTTTTAAGTTCTGTTCAGAACGTATTGCTGTTATTCAAAGAAATATTAGTTTCTTAGGCATTTATACCGTTTAATGCCTTCTACTTTGTCTTAGCTCAGCTACTATAATCTCTCTTACTCCTGGACTATGCAGCAGTGCTCATAGTAGTCTCTGCTTATATTCTCAATCTTCTCTAGACTGTCTTCTCAAATACACTAGTAGAACTTTTCCAAAATACATCTGTGATCGTGACATTCCTCTACTTAAACCCGTTCAGTAGCCAAGAATTTGTATATCTTCTTGAAATAGATTCCTAGGCTCTTGAGAACATAACTCCTCCAGACACTGGTGTGCTGGAGCTGGCTCATACTTGTTTGTGAAAAGCAGCAATTAAGTATTCAGAGATTTTGCAAACTGGTGGTCAGCCCATTCACAGCTTGAAATAAGCTTTGGAGTATTTACATCATGAAAGTTGGCTAACCCTACAATCAGGGCTTCTCCATCACTACCACTCTAAAAGCCAGTGGACCAGCACATATCTCTTCTGCAGTTTTTATGACTAAGTGACACTGCACAAAACCTGAAATCCCTTGACCATAACTTGCTGTTTACACATACCTCCCTGGTTCTTCTTGGTGTACTCCCTCCACTATTGGGCACTGGGCCACCCCATACTTATCCTTCAAACTCAGCTTCTGTGGAAAGCTAACTTTGATCTCTCTGGGTACATAGATTACCATACTTTTGTGCTATCACAGTCTCAAGAGGGCATTAAAACTTTTTAGCACAGCATACAAGAGCCCTCATGGCTTTAGCCTACTTCCACCTCTTGCAGCTCCACACATGTACTCTGTACTATGGCAAAATTAGTCAAATTCCCCTTCCATGCTATATTGTTTCATGTCTCTGTGGCTTTCACACATGTTGGTCCCTTTAGCTGGAATATCGCCTCCACCCTCACTTCATTGACCTAGCTAACTCCTAGGCATTAACATGTAATGCAAATATCCCTTCGGCCAGGAAACCTTGCCAGATTCCCATCCTCGTGTCGGATTTGAAACATTTCCTTTGAGTTCTCATTAAGGCTTTGTTCATATCCAGATGCAATTGATTTTACTTCCTGATTCCCTGGCATTTCTTTGCTATGGCTAGTGTTTCCAGTGGTCACCCCTCATTTTTCTCTGTCCTGAACTATTGCAATGATATCCTGATAGATTGATAGATACTGGTCATGTCTATAATAATTTGTTTACTTTTCTGGGTTCCTCAATAGAGAGTAAGCTCCTTACAAGAATGTATATAGTTACATGCAATAGATAATAAATGAAAATTTACTGATTAAAATATGCATGTGAAGGAGACTAAATAAATAGCTATGGAGAAATAATGGCAGACAGGAGGGTTTGTGAAAAAACCGAGTTAGGCCTTGGATGCCAGATAATTTGGATATTCTTTGATAAATCATAGTGTAGCCTGTGACGGTTTCTGGACAGAAAAATGTAACAATCAAAGTATTTAGGAAAATTACTTGAGCTGTAGTCTGCAAGATAAATCAGAGTTTAAAGAGGGCAAAACTGTTAACTAAGTGAACAGTTGAGGAAACTATTACAACAGTTTGTATGAGAAGTAATAGAGATAACCCCTCTTGATATATCATTACACTTGCTGCTGTTCCTAACAGTATTTGAAGTCCCTTTTAGTCTGTAAGTGAATTTTGGGCAGTGGGGCGCTTAATGTCTCAAATTTAATTTCTTTGCCCTTATTAAGAAGTTGAAAAGTACATAAAAATGTGACAAAAATAGAAAAATATCACCTTGGCTGGGCGCGGTGTCTCATGTCTGTAATCTCAGCCCTTAGGGAGGCCAAGGCAGGTGGATTGCAAGGTCAAGAGATCGAGACCATCCTGGCCAACATGGTGAAACCCCCTCTCTACTGAAAATACAAAAATTAGCTGGGTGTGGTGGTATGCACTGGTAGTCCCAGCTACTCGGGTGGCGGAGGCAGGAGAGTTGCTTGAAACCAGGAGGTGGAAGTTGCAGCGAGCCAAGATCATGCCGCTGCAGTCCAACCTGGTGACAGAATGAGGCTTGGTCTCAAAAAAAAAAAAAAAAAAAAAAAAAAAAAAAATCACCTTAACCCAACATTCAGAGGCAACAACTGATAACATTTTGACGTCTTTTTCCAGTATTTTTTATGCATTTGCTTGTGTGTTGTTATGAACACACTGTATATATAGAATTTTATATTCTGCTTTTCTGACTTATATAGTAGGTAGCACTTCCCCCATTCCATGTAAAAATGTAAGAACCCATACTATATCTATAAGATAGTTTTACAGATATGCCATATTTTACCTAACTCCTTAAAAGTGAACATTTTGTTGCTTTAAATCTTTCGTGATAAACTGTGATAAAGTTTTTTGTATAAAAATCTTTGTTTTAATTTGCATTATTTCCAGAGGGTAGATTACTATTAGGAGACTTACTGGGTCAAAGTCTACGATAATTTTAATAGCTCTGAAGTTTCTTACCCAATTGCTTTCTAGAAATACAGTACCAATTCCATTAGCAACTTCAGTGTGTTCAAAATTATAAATCCTGTATTACTTTAAAGCAGAGGAGGCAAACTTTTTGCTTAAAATAGTATTGCCTTTATCTTGTATATGAGAATTATGCATTTGAATAGTGTCTATTCATTTGCCCTTTCTAAACAAACTAACATGCATGTATGCATAGAACATTTGAAAAATTTATCAGCTTTGCCAGTGCAGAGTATTTCTTTGTCCCCCAAGTCTGATTTTTAAGTTTTTAAATTGTTATTGTGGCAACAAGAAATGTGCTTTTTCTCTAAATATGTAGGTATACATGGATTATGTAAACGAATTTGTAAAGCACAGCAACTGAGTAAGAATTACAGTCTCGTTACTAAAACTGACAACTGGCTGAAGTACTCAAAGATAGTCAGATAGTCAAAACCTGCTGCTTTCCCTTTTAGACAAATGAAAAAATGACCAGATCTCATTTTAAAATATGGTTACATTCAAAAAGAAACTTTCTGTTATACACTGATTAGGACCAGAACGAGGGTAATAAAAAATATTTTACTGTTATTTGGTGAGTACAGGTTAATGACATAAAAGTTGGATTTAAACTATTATCTGTCATTTCTCAAACTCTGAAACGTTGTACCAAGCTTTCAAATGATAAGAATACCAGTTATGTCAGAGTGAAAACAATTGTAAATCAAACCTTTAGTTTACTGGACTTTATCAATTGAGAAATCTTAAAGCAGGTGTTTGCAAACTTAGGCTTATAGGCCAAATTTGGCATGTGGCCTATTTTTAGATAGCCTGTGAACAGAGAATGGTTTTTACATTTTTAAATGGTCAGACAAAATCAAAATAATATTCGTGATGTGTGAAAATTAGATGAAATTTACATTTATTGCCCATAAATACAGTTTCATTGGCACACAGCCACACTCATTCATTTACGTATCACCTATGGCTGATTTCACACAGAGTTGAGAAGCTGCAACAGACTGTAAAATTCTGAAAGCTCAAAATATTTACTATCTGGCGCTTTACAGGAAAAGTTTGCTTCCTCTGCTTTAAAGTAATATAGGATTTATATTTTTGTCACTAAGTATCACTGTTTAATGAATATTTCCATCGTGCTCATCAAAATTAATTCTTACCTTGTTATATTTTGCATTTCTTTTTTTAAGATGGGGTCTCATAATATTGCCCAGGCTGGTCTTGAACTCCTGGGCTCAAATAATACTCCTGCCTCAGCCTCCCAAGTGGCTAGGACTACAGGTATGTGCCACCACACCCCGTTAATTTTTAAATTGTTTTGTAGAGATTGGGTCTTATTATGTTGCTCAGACTGGTTTTGAGAAGTTCTGGCCTCAAGTAATTCTCCTGCCTCAGCCTTCCAAAATGCTAGGATTACAAGCATGAACTACTATGCCTGACCTGCAGTTTTAAATATCTGGTATTTTTTCATGAGCTGATGAAACTTCTGTTATATTCACTTCGGATAAATGTTTTATTATTTTCCATAGCTCTGTCTAGAGCCTATTTCCACTTGCTTGATGGTTTGACTACTAAAATTAAGTCAATGGTAACTAGAATTCTACAACTCTGAAAAAATGCATAATCCAAAAATGGTACATGTTTGAGGCTAAAAGCAAGTGTAAATCCTCATATACAAGATAAAGGCAATACTATTCCAAGCAGTTAAACCAACAGTGCTCTCAATCAACCAGAAAAGGAAGTTAAACAGCCTCTACATAAATCCTGTTAGTTGGTGGAGATGTCACTATAGCTGGTTTGTCTAAATTAAACAAAGCTTCCCTTGACTATGAACTGCACATACTGGCTATGTTGTGGGGAAACATTCCATAAACTAACATTTCTAGTCCCTAGATTCAACTTAGCATCACGTGACATACTTCTTTGAAGACCACTCCCTTTCTGGTTACTGTTCTCATCCAACCTGACCTAAAGTCTACTGAACTGGAATATTTAAGGACCCTTTGTGATGGCATCTATGATTCTGTGCAGCTGAATATGTTCAATTATTCCCTAGGAAATAGTTTTCTTCCTCCTTTGTTTGTTTAGGCAAGAAATCATTGTGAGATATCCAGAATGTTAAGTGATTCTGCCCCAGAGCATGTGTTAGAAACTATAAGGAGCATTTTATGACTTTCTATTCTAAAAGGTTTGTCAGCTTTGGATTTCTAGAATTGGTTGTGTCCATGTTTCTTTTCATCCTATTGGGACTTACTGTTGTTAGCAACCTCTTGTGTGGTTTTAAGATATCTTGACCTCTTTGAAACCTTTCCAGGTGTCATTGCCACTTTCTTGATGTCTGCAATGTTAGTTACATTGTTTAGTGGAGTTCAGTTCCATGAACTTTAGAAATCCTCCCTGAGACTATGAATTAACTAACACCCAAGGTAGCATAAACATGTAGACACAAATGTTCCTAAAATGAAGCTTGCTGGGCAATGCAGGATATGACTTGGAGTCTGGAAAAAGGAATATTTTGCTCAGTTGCCCATCTATGACAAGCTCCAGGTGCAGTTGGAAGCTGAGTGGCTAGTTTTTCTGATCCTCATGTAGCCTCTCGTTAGAACACAACAGAATTTGCAACTGGGAATATAAGGAATTCCATGAAGACCCTCTGGGCCCATTAAGGCTTCTGGCTTCAGAGGGTCCTAAAACACACTTATATTAGCATACAGAAATATAGTAAAGAGACACTGTTTTTTCATAAATATTCTCTAGCTTTTAGTCTTAAGAGGATTATAATGACTGCAGCTTATTTAATATGTTGCATCCAGAAGATGCAGTTACAAATTTAAAAGAAAAAACCAAGTTTATTAGGTATCTGTTTTATGTTTACAGTTGTCATTAAAAAGCTCCTTTTATTTTTGGTAATACAGTTAAGACTTTGCAAGTGTTCATACTTGGACTAAAATCCCCCTATTGGTTTAACTTTAGATGTGGCCTACTATTTCAGTGATTTCTTAGCCCTTCTTTTCAAACTTCACAAGTTGGCTATTCTAACAGACAAATCATGTTGCCAAAACCTAGGGGTGTGAGACAATGTCAACTTGACACTGCACTGAGAATCAAAAGGTGAGGAATTCAGTCCTAACTCTACCACTACCTAACTTAACATTTCTATTTGTTTCTTTATCTATAAAATATGCATAACAAATAATACATACTGCACAGGAATGCTGTGAAAATAAAACTTGTATAAATAAATACAAAAAAGGCCTTGAAATAGTGCAAAGGAGTATGAAAATGAAAGGTGACAGTGGTTGTCTATTCATTCGTTCCTGCTGACATAGAAACTATATGTCTGTAATGTGAAAATTGCTGCTCCCCACCCTCCTGAGCCAGTGGTTGTAATCACCCTTTCCATCCTGGCTCCAGTGTCCAGGGAATCCTAAGAGTCTCTGAGGGATATGCAAGCTATGCATCTTCAAATGACTATGGAGAGTTAAGCTTCCTCTGCTTTGCTTTCTATCAGCTAAGGCCTGGAGCTTGCTGTGTGTGCAATAGTAAAGTGGCTACAGGTACAGTATACAATTACACGTAACTGCAGCTTCTCAGAGGCTTCTTTCCTGTCCCTCATAATTCATTGCTGGGAATGCAATGACAGTGAAAACTCAGAAGATCTGAAAGGTTATACAGCAAGTACTACCATGAGTTATCTCCAGGTAGTTGGGATTATAGGTGTTTTTTGTTCAGTTTTGTCAGTGTACCTGTATGCTCTTACTTTTGCAATCCATAGGAAAAAAAATTTTTTTAAATAGACGATTTGAAACAAATAAAACACCCTTTAACTATGTTACAAGCAGAAAACAACTTAAACACTTCTAACACAGACATTTCTCAAGAGGAAAATTAGAAAACAGCGGCATGCGATTTACCCTAAAAATATGAGTGCAATACCATATCAGACAAGACAATTTTGAAAACACTTTTATGAAAAGAAGACATGTATTTCAGTGTCCTGCCAGATTAATGTGAAGTAAATATACTCAAATAAGAAATGCTGCATTATAACGACTTTTCCAAATTGTATACCATTAGTGTGGCAATCTGATGAAAAAAACAAGTAAGACATCAGAATCTAGCTACCCTCAGATGGAGCCCGGGGGATAATGTATTCTGAAGCTGGTCTAGAGACCAGATGGGAAAACTTGTTCTCTAATCTAATGACTTTCTTTTAATCACAAGCAGGCAGTAGTTTCCTTATTACCCAGAGCTTAAGAAATACATTATTCTTGAGAGTACTTCCTAGGATTTCTTTTGCTCACTTAAGACTACATCTTTGTATTTAATTCATCTCCATATTATCGCTGCAGGGCACATATCCCTAATTATTCACATCTAAAGGGACAAGAAAATGAAATTACACTCCTTGGAAAGCAGACATCCTTTGGTATGTCTTTTCTCAGTATTCCCTTGGACATAGTTTGTCATTGTCCTCACTGCATCACAGATGGTGAGCTGTCTTTGGAGGGCAAGGCCTGTGACTTATCTCTTTGAATTCCCAGTGCCTAGCACATGCCTGGTACCAAGGACACACACAGAAAAAAATGTGAAGAAACAAAGAATAATAATACCCAACACATAATGTTTATGTATTAATGCCTTATACATATGAATTCACTTAGTCCTTAGAACCCTATGAAATAGGTACTACTTTTATCCCATTCTACATATGAAAAAACTGAAGAACAGAAAGTAGAGCAAGGTTACACAGAGCTAGGATCCAAACCTGGCTCTCGAGTCAGCCTCTTCATCACCACACCCTGCTGCCCCCCAAGCGCCGTGCTAAACAGGAAAATGCTCCATTCCAAGAGAAGCGTGTGCTCCCATCTCTAAACCCTCTTGGGTTTCTGTCAGATGTAGCTACACTGTGTGGTTCCTTTGGAGACTTAAAAAGGGAAATAACTGGACAGGCACACAAGTGCAGAAGAAATGAATCCCCAACCTTAACAATGGCTGTTTGTAAGGGTGTTTCTCAAATACCTGTGGGGATTTGTGAGAGCGCCAGCTGTACTGGTGACTGTGGAGACTCGCCAGCAGAACATTTTCATCAGTATCCACCTGGCCAAACCGCAGTGTCTCCTGTGTGTCATTACAGATCACAAAATGGCTGAAGACCAACTCCTCTACCTCAGGGCATTTGTTCTGAAAGAAAAAGGATACGAAAGCCAATGTGGATCAGATTAATTGCAAGATGTTTGGCAGCTGTCTGCCCAGTGGCGATTGTTACAGCACAGAAACCCTAAAAGATCTGTTGTCATTAGCTCTGGTATACAAAGTATTCTATACTGCCAGGATAAGCACACACAAAAAAATACCTTTAAGAGATTTTAAATGTTCCAAGAATGTGTTTTGATTTATACTCCCTCAAAATAAATCACACACACTGAAGAGTAAAAGAACAATGAGATCCCTCAAACTTTTAACATTTCTTAAAGTGAATTAACATGCTACAAAGAGTGCTATACTGGGTAGTGCACGTTTTTTGAGCAGAGTACTGGAGGCTAGAATTACCATGTTCCCGGCCTTCTAAATTCAACAATCAAGACCAATTACCAAAGCCACAGTTTGTACCCTACAGAAAGCAAGAATCATTTAGGTAAAACATCCCCAGATCCCTTAAGAGGGAGGGTGGATATGTGTGTGTGTAAATCTGCTCAGGGAGAGATGTAAATAAAACCATAACTTTCCCTCTATTGTTAAGCGGCTGAACATACAAAACAGATCAACTCCAGAGTCAGTGTAAGCCAAGTTGCAGTTTTCATGAGAACTAATGTTAGTTGAAACAGTTTTCAGTATCTGTTTCAGTTAATAGTCATCAATCAGCTAAAATCCTTCATTAGTCAGCTAAAGCGCAGCAAATTAATAATACATTCATGTGCTGATACCTCCTTTCTCATTTAAGGTGTCTCCACTGGTTGCTGTTACATTAAAACAATGGCAAAGTGATAAAGTATTTCCGCGCTTACTCTTTCATCACTCTAGTTAGGCTATGGCTTAAAAACAATAAACATACTTCTGGTAAACTAAAAGAATGCTAAATAAATGATTACTTGAGAATATAAGAAAAAAAATCATAAGTAGCTAATTAATTTGCAGATAATGGGAGATAACATGTAACTGATGCTTCTCCAGTTGGCCTCTATTTCCTGGCTATGTTTCTAAATAATGTCAAAATGCCACACTCCATCACTTGCCACTTTACTAAGAAGTGGGGGAGTAAACAGAGATACGACTTAGAAGCACAGTGATTCAGGTACACAGGAGGCATGAAGCCAGCTAACGTTATTTCTCCTGAAAACTGCAACTTGGCTTATATTGATTCTGGAGTTGATAAGATTTCAGACTACAGATGAATATACCTGGAATCTGGCCTAGGGCATGACCAGACTTGTGCTTATCAGGGTACAGACTCATCCTGGGAAACAGAATCTATGCCTAGTCATCCAGAATGCCCTTGAAGTAGGTGGGCAGGCTCCATGCTGCAGGTCGTTAAGTGGCCCTGACACACCTCATTCTTCTGGAAGCCCTTGAGGACTTCTAAGCCCTCTTGCTATCATCCATATATTCCCAATGAACTGAACCTTAATTGACAGTCACACTCATCACCAAAGAAGTTTCTGGCTAAGGGAAAGAAAGTACTCATAATAACAATCATCTATCATCTACCATAATACTCTCTACTATGGCTTTTAGTTGGTAGCAATGATTTCAAAACTTGCCTGCTGTTGAGTTTTAGATGTCTTGTCTTACCCAGACCCTGCCCATGCCTCCAAATGCATCTTGAGCTACTCTTCATTTGCTGAGGGCATTTGCTCTGGACACTCCAGCTCCACCAGCGTTTTCCAGTTCCTCTAGTACTACACTGACCTCCTTCCAACTCATCCAACACATCAAACTGCTTCCTGCCTCAGAGCCTTTCCGCTGCATGGACATCTTTTTCTCCATCTTTTGCTTGACCAATTTGTTTCTACTCAACTTTCAGATTCCTGTTTTAAGGTTGGTTTTAAGAATAGCCTTCTGAGATCCTCCTGAGGTCAAGTTAGATTCTCCTATTTTATGCTTACATAAGAGTCTATAGCTCACCTTCAGAACACTTGTTAATTTGTACCATTATGGGTTCAAAGTTGCCTCCCTCATTAGACTCTATGCTGCAGAAGGGCAGCAACCAGGTCTTACTCTTTACAATTTTATCTCCAGTATCCAGCATAATGCCTGGCTAATAAATACTTAGGAAATAAACAAAAACCCCAGTAGATTTAATTTGTAAAATTATAATTATATATTGACTATACAAAGTTAGAAAATACAGGGGAGGAGAAAGGGAGGGAAAAATTAAGAAATACAGAAAGTATAGATTTTTAAAAATCTTTAATTTTAAACTCAGCAATAATTACTATTAACATTTTGGTGGATTTTCTTTAAACAATTTTTTCCTTCCGAATGTCCTGCCTGTTACTATTCTAGTCTATCCTATCCGATCCTTTCTTATATATTTATCTGCAAACCTTTAATCAAACTGGAATCATAGTATATAATTAGTTTTGATGAGATTTTTCCATTTAGCATTATATAATCAACATGAACTGCTCTCCTTGTAAACATTTTCTCTCCTTTCAGTCCGGGTACAGACATGAAGAAAGGGATATGATTCCAATCTCCCACTTAGTTATACATCCTGAGATTAAAATTCAGTTTTCATAATGAATTGGGATCAATCTTCTGTTAACACAGAGGTTAAGTTACCAGATGGAGCCTGAGCAGAAAAAAATTATACTACTTCATCTCTAAAAACTGATTTTTAATACATGATGAGAGTTTTAGGAAAATATGTAAATTAAAGAACACAAGGAGGTTGTTTACATTTTTCTAAAGAATATTCAAAGTCCTCAGGGAACTGTTTCTCTACTGCTCCTTCATTTGTGGAGTTGCATTATAACTGTAATAAGTTTAAGCATTTCTTGGAATGTTTTAAATTCTGTATAATATTTAAAAGTTTGTATATATTTGATGTCACATCATAGATGTCGAGCCTCAGAATGCTCACTTGGAATCGTAATTAAAAGATGGCTTATCCACATTTAAGTTTCATGGAGTGTCATACAGGCATTTGCAATTAAACAAAGATACCATTTTGGTGTAAGGGAAGACACATAAGTGTAACCTTAATTTAAGAAAAAAACCCTTTTAATACTATTTTGTCCAAATCTGGGAAAGCGATATAGAAATGTAAAACAAACTGCAAATGGCATTTTGGATCCTTAATCTGTTTTCACAAAACAATCATCATTTAAAAAAGAGAAAAGAAAATCTGTAGCCAGAGAAATCAGACACCGATGAAGGCTTCTGTCAATCTTGAACTCATGACCTAAAGGTGGAAGGCCAAATTGTTTCATGCTTCAACTGTCTGGTCCTTCCACACTGGGTAAAAATGACTTGTCTCCAATATGAATCCAATAAAAAGTATGGGGAGAACTCACAGCACTTTGCTTGCTTATTAAATTCATATTTTTTAGTGGCAGCAATTACACTGCATGTGAGCAGTATACACACAATAAAATTCAAGTTTGGGAAACTAAACTTCCCCTTCTAAAGGGAATAAACCACATTCAGAACATCTTAGAAACAATGAACTTAATAACTCTCTGTAAGCCCATTTCAATGTCAAATGTCCTATAATTTCAAAGTAATGCACTTGCATATTTACTTTAGAATACACAGGGTTAGGTGCCTACCACATTAAAACTTGGTGGCAAGTACCCTTGACATGAGAGGAAACAAGAAAATTACAGCAACAATTACAGAAGTATATCCTCTTGTGGCTCATGTTAACATTGCCAAATCCCTGTATAAATCAGAACCAACTATTCATAGAATGTACCTGTCAGCAATATGCTATGTGACATATGGCTCTACTTAATCAAATATACAATTCCATTAAAAAAAAAAAACTCAGAATATTCCTTCAAGGCACTATGTTAGCTAGTCAGTCATTCACACTCTGATGTGGTTTAAAACATTTAAATATTTATGCACCATATTTTATTTATATGTATAGCTGTGTCTAAGAGTATTTTTACCCTGGGAAGAAACTGGTATTTCTGAAGGCCATTTTGCAGTAGTTGCTACATATGAGTCCCCTTATAATGGCTCTGATACCAAGACAAAAATATCCTGGGTTTAAATGCTCTATCAATGATTCTTTTACATTTTTAGGTTTGTTTTTTTATTAAATGCATTGTTCAAAATACGACCAAGAAACAGAAATTGGAGCCACAGAGATTTTTTTCACATGGCTATTTGAACCAGCTGCAAAGATTTAGATCACACGAGCTCTTATTTTACGCATGTCCTTTGCAACAAGAAAACCATGGAATGTCCTTAAAAAAGATTTTAAAAATATAAAACAGATGTGTTATCTTCTTTCCCTTTGCTATTGTAGTGCCATGTTAGGTAATTAATTCCTTGGTCTTGTATAGGTCTTCATGCATATAAAGAAAAACATTTATTCCCATACAAATTCTTAGAGAACTAAAGCTCCTCTGCCCCTTCACTGCTCCATCCCAAAAGGAGGTCAGTGGGGGATGAAGGACCATTTCTTTTGGGGAGCCAGCTTCGCACAAATGTGTGTAACATATTCAAAGCATGGGTAAAATGTCTCGGCTTAAATAGCAACACAAACTTGATGGCAGTATGATATAACACTAAAATCAGTAAGGAAAGCAGAAGTGATTTGTTCTAAAATTACTCAACATATTATAAACCAAATATTCTGTGAAGTTACTTTTGTGCTAGTAGACACAGACAGGTTTCCCATTTTAAATGGGCCACTTATCATAGACTTATACTTCATCCCAATGGTTAATTTCTGATAAGAAATAAAAGTTTAAAAATTATTTAAAATAATCAAGGCTCTCTAACCGATTTTAAAAAATCCATCATTCGGTACTTTTTAGTGAATCAAAAAAAGTCAGAATGATAGTAGGGAAAAAAACTAAGACTGTATTGTACTCACATATTTCATCTTGTTGCTTTTTTTTTATTTTGTTTGAAAAGATGGAATGCTTATCATCAGAAAGGCTCACACAGGTTCTTTATTTCTGCAATGGACACTTAGACAATTTGATACATAGCTAAGTCAAAGTTCTGGCAAACTAAAGCCACAATACTTGGAAAAAATTTCTGGGAATATGTTACTTTCCACACAGATGTGGTACATTAGTCACAAAAATGTGGGCATGATCTCCAATGCATGTGTAGAGAACCCATATTCTCCAAAGTTTTTCAAAAATAACATGCATCACTTTGCCAAAACAGAGAAGGCCTCGAGTATAACGGTGCCCATCAAATTCTTCATTCTCTCACATTTTTGTTTGTGTTTAACATTATCAGATGTGATAGTATACATAACCTAATAAAAGATCATATGTGGACAAACTGTAAACTTTTCTGGAATGTGCATACCTGTTGCCAAGCTTGTATTGCAGTGTTTAGAGAATGGACTACATGCTGTCCAAAGTTTACAAATACAGAGTCAACTATCATGGTGCAGTCAAGCAGCTTTTCCACTGCATCGCTGGAAACTGCCATCTGCCCGAAGATGCTGAAGGGTTTCACCACACTTTGCATAGTGACATTTCTGCACTCGAGAAGTTTACAGTCTGCTTGAGCTGAGAACTGGATCTCCTGACAGACAGAACCATTATTCCACTGTCGAAGATACATGTGTGGTTCTCTGAAGGAAACAATCATGTATTCTAGTTCAGATGGCATACTTCTATCAGAAACAAATGGCTGTAGGTATTGTGGTGCAGCTGTTGAGAAAACAAACAAGGAAAACAGCAATTAAGATGAATCAATACTTTGTGAAAATAGAGTAAAATGACATTCAAACTACTTACTTTTTGATTATTGAAATTAGTTTTCAGTTTTTAATAAATTCAAATTATTTCTTGAAGATGTAATCTTTGGATTGCCATTTTATATTTGCAAGTAAACTGTTTTGTTCAATTAGGCCTCTTAAATATATGTTGTCCAAAAGTTAGTTTCACAAAAAGTTGATCACAGAAGTCAATAAATATTTGAAAAGCAGATATCTATCTAAAAAGAATTTTATAGAACTGCTCTGTATCTGCCAATCAAATCTCAAAAACAAAAACCAAAACATGACTCAAAGAGAGGTAGAGAAAGCAGGTTCAACTTCATTTATGCTGAAAAGGCAAGATGCTTAATAGCAGTTATGTTTGGTGTTAATCTGATTTTCTCCTCCTCCCTTCATTACCTGTAGGTTAAAAACCTAATAAATGAATCAAAATGTATCACCTAGAAAAGGTTTGGTACAGAACATAAAGCTTGAGAAATAATTACTCAAGTAACATTAGTAAACTTATAAAAGACCACTTTTGGTGTGTGGGAAAATTTAAACTTCCTTCTAAACTTGAGAAAATGAGACCCCTTTAAATTAATTTGAGACTATGCCTATCTTTTGTGGAAGGTATTCATGCTTTTGAAATCAGGCAATACCAAGTACTTTCGGAATCTGTTTGCTAGTAATGTAATGACTCAGAATACTGAATAAAGAGATCTGATATGGTTTCGTTGGATCCCCAAGCAAATCTCATTTTGAATTCCCATGTGTTGTGGGAAGGACCCAGTGGGAGATAACTGAATCATTGGGGAAGGTTTTTCCTGTGCTGTTCTCATGATAGTGAATACATCTCAGGAGATCTGATGGTTACATAAAAACAGGAGTTTCCCTGCACGAGATCTCTTTGCCAGCTGCCATCCATGTTAAGATGTGACTTGCTTCTCCTTGCCTTCTGCCATGATTGTGAGGTTTCCCCAGCCATGTGGAACTGTAAGTCCATTAAACCTCTTTTTCTTCCCAGTCCTGGGTATGTCTTTATCAGCAGTGTGACAATGGACTACTGCAAGATCATAACTGGAATTATGATAAAACCAGCAATTTTTATAACTTCCTTGAAAATTCTCATTAGGTAGCTCAAAAACATGTCAGCTTAATACCATTGATAACTTATAGGTTCATAAGTTGGTTCAGAAGTAAAGGGTATGCCTGTGCCAAGTCAACCTTAGAATAACTTTTCCACTGCTTGCTTTATACTTCCAGAAAATGAATGATCTAAGACTGATGACTTTTGTCTTAAAGACACTCAAGAGAAAATGGTAGGTATTAAACGGATGTTATTCTGATGCTAAAGCAAAGAGTACCTGTGCCTAGTTGGTCAAGGTGATGACAAAGGCGGAATTCCAGGTGAGCAAACTGGAAGGAAACACAAAGGGATGGGACAAACCATGGGGTAAAGCAGGAGTCGACTCTGGTACAGGCAGCCAGGGCTGTTGGAGTCACAAGTGGATCACAAGTGCTTTGAGAACCAGACTCACTTGCAGAGCTATGGAAAAGAGGTGATAAAAGAAGTTCAATAACCAAAATTGCCCAATATTACATAAGTGAAATGTCTTTTTATAAGGGTTTCTAAAACTAGTACTCAAAATCCTATAGTCAATATTTTATCAAATCTTCTGTATTTTCTGATGTGAATTAGTTGTTTTTTAAAATTAAGTTCGTGTTAGGCCAGGTGTGGTGGCTCATGCTTGTTATCCTAGTACTTTGGGAGGCTGAGGCAGCAGGATCACTTGTGCTCACGAGTTCGAGACCAGCCTGGGTAACACAGGGAAACCTCATCTCTACAGATAATTAGCTGGGTGTGGTGGCATGCACCTGCAGTCCCAACTACTCAGTGGCTGAGGTGGGAGAACTGCTTTGGAACAGCAGGTCAAGGCTGTCAAGCACTGCATTCCTGCCTGGGTGACAGAGCCAGACCCTGTCTCAAAAAAAAAAGTTCACATTGATTATTCTCTATGAATTGTTCACAGAAAACTTTCAAAGTATTCCTCAACTGTCAAGTCATGCTGACCTATCTGCAATTCAATTTGCTTCCATCCACATCTCACGAAACTTATGGGGCATTTGTTCCATTATTAGTTTAAGACCAATGCAATTCAAAGAATGATTCTGCCATTCAAAAACCCAATACTTCAGTATCAACATAAATATTTCACTTTCGTTTTACTTCTCCAGATTGTCCATATCCATATTCCTATAGGAGTCAGTCAATACTCTTTGTTAAGCACTCACTGAATACTGTACTAGGTACCATAAATGTTATGACCATGTCCAGAAGAATGAGGGTCCTATGAACAACTATAATGCATGGGTTCTCTCTTCACTTGCCCATCCTCTTAACACTATTTTATACAAGTTAAATATTTTGTTGTTGTTGTTGTTGTTGAGATGGACTATTGCTTTGTTGTCCAGGCCAGGCTGGAGTACAGTGGCATAATCGTGGCTCACTGCAAACTCTGCCTCCCAGGTTCAAGTGATTCTTCTACTTCAGCCTCCCAGGTAGCTGGGATTGCGAGCACCTGCCACCATGCCTGACTAATTTTTGTATTTTTAGTAGAGATGGGGTTTCACTATGTTGATCAGGCTGGCCTTGAACTCCTGACCTCAAGTGATCCATCAGCCTCGGTCTCCCAAAGTGCTAGGGTTTCAGGTGTGAGCCACCATGCCCAACCTATACAAGTTAAATCTAATTAAAATGAACAGTGAAGGCATCCATAGAAGGGAAGATGTCTGCACATGGTGGCTGTTCCAGTGCACAGGAAGCATGCTGCCTAGATTGCATTAATGCTAGTAGGAGCACAAGACCTGGGAATTTGGGATTGTTGGGGGAGAACAAGGTGTGTCCTGTTTTTTTTTTTTTTTTTTTTTTTTTTTTGAGACGGAGTTTCGTTCTTGTTACCCAGGCTGGAGTGCAATGGCGCGATCTTGGCTCACCGCAACCTCCGCACCCTGGGTTCAGGCAATTCTCCTGCCTCAGCCTCCAGAGTAGCTGGGATTATAGGCACGTGCCACCATGCCCAGCTAATTTTTTGCACCTTTAGTAGAGACGGGGTTTCACCATGTTGACCAGGATGGTCTCGATCTCTTGACCTCGTGATCCACCCGCCTCAGCCTCCCAAAGTGCTGGGATTACAGGCTTGAGCCACCGCGCCCAGCGGTGTGTCCTGTTAATTGTGGATCACTGAATCGATGTTGCCCTTTTCCCACTACTCACTGTCCTCCATTCTCTTCTTTTCAACCTGAAATATGCTCTGTAGCTATTGCAGCCTGGCTCCCAAATTCATGAGAAGCCTAAGGACAAACACTGTGATTCACAGTATTCTAGGGAGAACTATGACAGGAAACACTAAAGAAACAAATCCTTGATTTTCAAAGAACTCACAGTCTAACTGGTGATACTCAATACACAGACATTTACAAAAATGATCAAACAGATCCACCACCCAGGAACAGGGAAGTGGGAAGAGCTGCCAGAGTGGAAACACATGAGGAGCTTAATGGCATGGGGAATCATGTGGGATTTTCAGAGGTGTGACTCTTCCATTGGATTTTGGAAGAGGTTGTGAATAGGCTGGTGAAAATGAAAGCTAGGAGTATTCCAACATGTTTACTGCATTGTTTAACCTCAAAGAGTTTACAGTTATGTGGTATAAGCATTTACTGCAGTGCTAGTAAATCTCCTTTGCATACAAATAAAACAGACTCTGGGGCACTAGGTTATTGACTATGCAAAAAATGCAGCTAAGTATATTCTTAAAACATCCATAATTGAGGAACGTAATCCAAGTAACTTTCTAGGAATTTATCTGTAGAGTTAACAAAAGATTTCATTGTCAAGATAAAATTAAAACTTGTATTTATTCAAAAACAGGAAAATATATTAGTTGTACATGTGTTTTACACATTAGAACTCTTTCCCTTACACTACTCGTATAAGTTTTTAGAAATAGGGTACAATGTTAGTCAAAATGTTATTAAAAATCCAGGCAAGAGTTTTATAGGGCCAGTTTTTAAAAATGGGTACACAGTTTGAGGTGTTTATCTGAAGCATTTTTCTGGCCAGTTATAATTTTTGATACGCTAAGATTTTCCAAGATTTATTTTCTAACTCCCAAGAATGGCAAATATTATACCATATTGCAAAAGGTTGCTAAAACATCAGGAGTATCTAACATAATCTTTACTTGTAACAAATTAATAAATCCTTCACTTTTCCTAAATTAAGTGCACAAAGCAATGGCCAGACATATTTTTAGGTATATACAGTAACTCCTGAATCATAAAATCATACTCCAGTAAGCATTAGTGCCAGTAGCACTACTCTAGTCAGCGATACTCCTTCAATCTTGGAATCCTGACTAAAATGGTTACTAGGTTAATCTATATTCAAAAATTAAGACTTTTATTTAAAAATGGGAGTCAACAACATCATACATTTCTTAAACACAAAATATGCAATTTAAATGTTATTTTTTCATTAGCACATTCATAGTTTTTGATATCCTTAACTTAAATCACCATTATATACTATTAAAGTAGCATGTATGTGTTTACCTTTTACCTAAGGATTAAAGAAGTCTAAGTACAATAGGACTCAATAGTCCTAAATATGAGTGATGACCCTGCTAGAGACTTGCAGTAGCTACATTTGTATAATTCTCCAAATTAGGTACAACAGTGGACTTTAATCTGATTCAGATCTCAAAAGGTAAAACATCACATGCATAATAGGCAGAAATAGAGAAGTAAAAAAAAACTCACAACTTAAAATAGTTATATTTCAACACTTCCCCTTTTCCCAAAAGACTTTCAAAATAGGTCAAATTCATGGCCAATGGCAATGCTCACAGAATTACCTGGTGCTCTTCACTTTTAACATGCTGGAAAATAGCTCCTGGAAGCAAGATCTCTTAAATAGTAATAAACACAATTCACTATTCAGTTTATTCAAAGAGCTTTAAGTTCAGAGGGCTATTTAAGTGTTATTTTTAGAACAGCAGAAATATTCTAGACAGTGCGAAGGGTGGCAGGTGTTTTATTTATTCCTTTGTTTTAGCCAAAGAATTACTTACTAACTGTCCTGAGTGACCTACAGAGGGGATCAATTCGTTAAACAAGGAGTGTCCAGTACATCTAGATGTAGACTGATCCTATCTTAATGGCAATGTGGGGACCTAGGCACAGTCCCTAAAGATCCAGCCCTGAATGCCACTCTGGGGTAAACCCCTACAGCACAGCAGGTAATGAAGCCCTGAACTTCTTTATGGATCCCTTTATGGTAATAAAGATTGTATAATATAGTATAATATAGCATAGATATTAAGCAGAGAATGACCCGGATAGGAGAACCTATAATAAAATGTATGCACTGCATTTATATTGCAGTATTGGGCAAGTTATTTCACCTGACTAAATTTCAGTATTTTTCATTTACAAAATGAGTACAGTAATTCGACCTTCCTTTTTCAGGTATTATTATATGAGCTACTGCAATATAAACTACTTAACATGATGTCCACTATTTGATTAAAAAAATGATGGAAAAAATCCACCCCTCTTTTTCTTGCTGGCAAGACAAGGTACCATACTGGCTACATAGGTTAATGTTAAGTGCTTCTCTTTAGCTTTCTAAGAGGGATCTCACAACAGCATATTGGCATTCATCTCAATAGGGCACTGCCTCTCAACAGGTTCATATAAATTCTCCTCTACCCACTGCATGAACACTGCTCTGTCCATCCAAGGAGAGTGCTGAATGGCTGAGAGAGGGCGCGGGAGGACGTGTGTGCCTGCTGCACTGTGTTCCTTCCACTCCTTACAATGGTTGTCTTCTAAATATCTTAACCCTAACTCCAAATAACAAGCACACTTTTATTGTAATTCGATATACACACATAAAACAGGGAAAAAGGTTTTCTGAAAATACGACATACACTATTTTCTATTGTGATAATATATAAATATATATAAAACATAACATTTATCAATTTAATCATTTTAAAGTGTACAGTTCAGAGACATAAAGTTCATTCACATTGTTGTGCACCCATCACCTCCATTCCTCTCTAGAACTTTTTAATTTTTCTAAGATGAAACTCCATGTCCATTAAACTCTCACTCCCCACAGACCCTGGCAGCCACCACTATACTCCCCACGAATTTGACTACTGTTGGGATCACATATAAGTAGAATCATATGATATTTGTTTTTTCTCAAATTATTTTCTAGTTTATGTCATTTAAAAAATTCCAGTTGTAACCAGTTATTTAATAACCCATGAATGTGCTCCAATTTGTAGTTTGAAAAATAACCTTAAATTAGCCCTCAGGTAAAACACTCCTTTAAATCTAACTTACAAAAAAAAAAAAAAAAAAAAAAAAAGGAAGAGTAATCTCCCAAGGTTCATAGAATAAGCAACATGACAGAGAGAGTTCCTAAGTACCACCATCCAAGAACTCTGAGACCTGAGGAGCACTGGAGTACTTCAGGGTCTGTGGATGTGAGAAGGACTACATGGCAAAGGCCAACTCCCTGGAGGACTTTGTACACAGAGTTCAATCACCAACTAAAAGGAAATAGCAAAGGGCCTCAAAAGCAAACCTGGTGAAAAAAGTAAGTATTTTTTCTGCTCAAGGAAGAGAAGACAAAACTCAGCTTTAGCCCTAGGGAAGGATAAAGGAAAGAATTTTCTGGATAAATCCTGGATTACACCAGTGTGTAACTAGAAACACAGGTGACAAAGCAGTTCCAAATGTCAAGATTCATGTCTGAATGGCTTATAAAACTAAACAAGTTACCCAAAAAATCTAGATACATCTACAAGTGCAGACCCAAGTAGCCCAATGGAGAGAAACAATATCAGGAAGGCCACTGTCAGTTTTTGGGAAGAGAGAGTTCAACCAGCAGAGAGAAAAGAAATGATTCAGGGATTTATCCATCATCATGCTTTCTCTGATTCCTTCACTGTCTATATACACAAGAACCAAGGTTTTGTGGAATGAAAAGCTTCTTCACACTCACATACTCATTCATACACACACAGGCTGTGGATCGCTGTCTCAAAGTGGACAATGATTTTTTTAATGAGATCTTAAGGGAGTAAGAAGAAGAAGAAAATATTTACATATATATACTAAAAAGCACAGCCAAAGATGGAAGCACTTTATAAAACTCACCAGAGGTTTAATTTTTATCACATGAGGAAAGATCTATACACCCTTAAGCCATTTCTCTTTCCAAGATCCCTTCTGTCATGAGTCAGCATTTTGGGAGTAAGGATAAAAAGTCCTTATAACCAATCTGCTCTCACATGTTTTAATACTGTGAGAAGATGACCATGAAATACGGACAAGAAAGTACCAAAGTCTTGGGACAGATCAAGAGTTTAACATTATCATCAGACAACTTATACATATTGAGATCTGCACAGTTACTATTGTATTATATGATAAATGTCTGTAATTTGTGTGACTTTCCATAGCCAAAATAAGTATTTCTGGAGTTAGCTCTTCCAGGGTAAGGGAAGAGAGAGGAAAAAAAAGTAAAAAGTTGTTCTGATCCATCAGAAGACACCTGATTGATATCAAACCCAGGGAACCTGCCAGGTTCCCTTTTATTCCTGGCAGGGCTAGTCACCTGGTAAGAGGCTGCCAATTGCAAATGTGAGTGTGTGCTTGCTGAGTGTCTTCTGTTTGTTCTCTCAATCCACCTTCTACTATTCCCCATCTTCTTCTCTGCCACTGGAAGGGAGCTTTCTAGACTGCACCAACAGGCTACTTTGTCCTCTGGCTTCTTCTTGGATTCAATCAGTGGGAGGTACCCACAAGGCAACTTAGAAGGCAGAAGGGGAGTGAGGTAATAGTAAGTATTTTCTTGGTTCCTCTGCAGCCGGATCTCTGTACATTAGCTGTGTTCCTCTACCAAACATAGCTACAAACACCCACTCTGAGTAAGAGTTTTGACAATGGCTCTATCACTTGGCTCCCTTTGGCCTAAGATTGGGACCGTTTTTCAGGGTTCCTAGCCCATACTTTCATAGTTCATTAAACTCTCCTCAATCACCCAGTCTGAGATGCCATCTGTTTCCTATCAGAACCTGACTCATAAGAGGTTTACTTAGGCTTTAGCAACAGATAATGTGTGTGGACAAATACATACATGATGGGAGTAGGATAAACAGCTGAAATGGATAGCATGACCAGGGCTCCAGAGGCTGCATCCCCTGCCTCCAGACCAGTACACAGCAAACAGAAGAAGGGTTTCAAAGGTCAATACCACACAGGTCAACATTTACTTCAAATGCTCCCTCCCAAAAACCACAATAACATGAATCCATTTGTTTTCATATGACTAAGTAAACCATTAAAGATAGTGGAACCTAATTAATGACTCATTTTTTATTTTTTGAGACAGGGTCTCGCTCTGCCACCCAGGATGGAGTACAGTGGCACGATCTCGGCTCATTGCAACCTCTGTCTCCCAGGCTCAAGCAATTTTCCCACCTTAGCCTCCTGATTAGCTGGGACTATAGGCATGCACCATTATGCTTGGCTAATTTAAAAAAATTTTTTTTTGGAGAAAAAAGTCTCACTATATTGCCCAGTCTGGTCTTGAACTCCTGGGCTCAAGCCATCTTCCTAAAGTGCTGGGATTATAGGTGTTAGCCACTGAGCCCAGCCAATTATTGACTCTTTTTGTCTTTAGTCATTTTCATTGGGGGCTCCCTGTCATCCACTGAACTGGCTGGCGCCTATTCATTCCTTAAAGTCTCAGTTTAGAAATCAATCTCTCAATACCAAATAGCATACTGGTGATGGAGACAGGCCTTAAACCTAGGTCTTCCACCTTCTGCTTCGATTAAATATTACCCGTATTTATACATTTACAGTGATGCCATTACCATAAGAACATTAAAACTTCATCTCACTTACAGGCAAGAGGCTTTTTTTTTTTTTTTAAATTAGGCTTCATGAAATGTATTTTTGTGACCTTTCTTCTAGTAATGTCTAATGTCAATCCTTCTCAACCTGAGACTATCCCTTATAAGACAGTCTCTAATAAGCAAAGTGCCAGGTTTTTGTCCAGATTTAGATTTCTCATGTGACAGAATATACTGAGGCTAAGTGTAAAAGCTTTCTGTCTGCATGAAATGTTGACGTATTATCAAAGTAGTACTGTTTTCTTTCTAGAAATTAGATGAATTATATTAAGGATACATATTATCCTTAATAGTGTTTTATTATGTTGACTTTTAAACCAACTCTTCTAATTTCATTTCATTAATATCAATTCCTATCTGAAAAAGTGATTAATCCCAAACAATTTAAAGTGAGATCAATTGTGAAATATTAGGTAAGGTGAAACATCCCTGGCGAGGACAAAGATCTGTGACCACAATGTCAGAAGCTTGGTGAAAAACTGCCTGCCTTTGATTGTCTGCTTAAATTTTTGTTTCCTAAAGCCTTCACATTTCTATAGTGCTAAGCTCACCACAAAAGTAATTTTTATAAATGTGTCAGATTCCGAGGCATTAACTTTCTCTATGCTTCTTTCAATGATGAAAACACATTATTTCATAATTAGAATCAAGAATTCATTTCTAACTTGATACTATTAATGAAACTCAAATTTAAAAAAATCAATGTAGTTATCCATAGCTCTATTTTCTGAGATTTCCTGGTTTCTGATGAGATAACCTGAACTTAGAAAAGGCAATCTTTTCACCCATCTGACAATTCATCACAGGATGGGTGTTCTTTTTATTACTGAATTATATACAAGTAAAACTAAAACACTACTTCTCTAATATATTTTCACTAATTCTGTAATAAAAGCTAAACTGTTAGGAAGGTAAATATTTTTACAGAGCCCAAATGACCTAGTAATAGAATATATGAAATATAAAACACACTACACATTATCAAGCATACAAAATAATCATGAAAAAGACTATGAGGCTACAGACCAAAATGTTAACAGAAGTTATCTCAGTGTGATTATGGGCAGTATTGTTTTATTTTCCAAATGTTCTTCAATGAACATATATTATTATTATTATTTTTAGATAGAGTCTCACTCTGTCCCCAGGCTAGAGTACAATGGCATGATCTTGGCTCACTGCAACCTCCGCCTCCCGGGTTCAAGTGATTCTCCTGCATTAGCCTCCCAAGTAGCTGGGACTACAGGCACCTGCCACCACATCCAGCTAATTTTTATATTTTTAGTAGAGAGAGGGTTTCACTATGTTGGTCAGGAAGGTTTTGATCTCTTGACCTTGTGATCAACCCACCACGGCCTCCCAAAGTTCTGGGATTACAGGCGTGAGCCACCACGCCAGGCCTGAACATATATTATTAATAAAAATAAATATTTCCAAAGAAAAAGTATTCACAATAACTTATAATAAAAAATAGGAACTAGACCACAAAGTGGTATGCTATGATCACAACCTTGTAAAGTCGTGTACACATATGGGCAAAAATAAAGGTAACAGAGAAAAGAAAAAACATTTGATTTGCAAGGTATTGGAATGGTAGACGGTTTTTTATCTGTTATTGTCAGAATGTTGTTTCAGGGGAAAGAAGGAGGTGTTACATAAAAGGAATAAGAGAACACCACTAAGCCAGCCGATCAGGAGAAGTGGCACGTGGGCATCGACAGCAATGAACAGCATAGCCTCATAGTGCACATGATAGTATATGACCCAAGAAAACTGTTTCACTGGTTGTGGTTTACTTTATTTACCGTCTTTTATGGGGGCATGAGTAAAAAGACTTAGCAGGGGTGTATAAGCTAGAAGTGTTGAAGAATAGGTTGCTGAAGCCGTTTTTCTCTACTGTAAATCAGTGGATGTGTTAAGCAGGTAAACACTGAAATATAATCTGGTCTAGAGATTTTATTTTATTTTTTTGGTTACGGTCTTACTTTGTCACCCAGGCTGGAGTGGAATGGTGAGATCACGGTTCACTACAGCCTCACCCTCCAGGGCTCAAGAGATCCTCCTCCTCCAGCTTCCCAAGTAGCTGGGACTACAGATGTGTGCCACCATGCTCAGCTTTGTATTTTTTATAGAGATGGGGTTTCACCACATTGCTCAGGCTGATCTCGAACTTCTGGGCTCACGAAGTCTGCCTGCGTTGGCCTTCCAAAGTGCTGGGATTACAGCTGTGAGCCACTATGCCTGGCCAGCTCTAGGGATTTTTTATTCCCAAAGAGACTTTATAGGTGGATAAAACTTTAGCTGCATAAAATCCTTTGAGTATGAATTATGTGGGTTAGCTAGACAGGTTTCCTAATGCCTGGAGGCTTGTCTTTTATCTTTTTTTGGGAGACAGTCACATTTTGTTGCCTGAGGAAGGCTTGCCTTTTAAAGTTTTAAAAAAACAATTAAGAAAATATTTCTAAAATTTACCTTTAGAAGGGGACAATTCATTTTATTTAACATTTCTTTTAATGCCCTAGGATAATCATTAAACATATTGATTATGACGTCATTAAGATTCTACTGAGGTGTGTGTATGACTCTATTCCTCGGTGTTTTGAGATTCAAGATGACTAGACTTTTCGTTTAGTTTGCTTTTTTGCATTATTTTTTCTTTTTATATTTAAGGAACAGGTTCTTAGTGAGGGTTCACAGAGCTGCATCATGAGTAAAAACACAGGATTTTGAGTGCACAGACTTTGAAACACCAGATTTTGTCTGTCTTTGTGGTTCTCATCTATTGTTCAGACAGATGCAGCTGCTAGACAGCTGAGATACAGTTAAGTGAGGGGTCACTAGATAGGAAAAGATGACTTGATCATTTTTTCCCAGGGTAATGCTACCATCTCATCTTTCACTGAATTACCTTTGGTCATCAGCTCCATTTTGACTGCTGTTCAAGACAATTCTCCAAAGATCTGAAGATACTAATTTCTTCTGGTCATTCATGAGATTGATATCTGGCAACTGCAGTTCACAAACTTTGCTTTCAGACAGACTAAATTCTCTAAATGCAACAAAAACCTTCTGGAGTTCATCCCAGTATTCCAAGCTACAAGGAACCTATGTTAAAATAAAAGAAAATTAGAAGTTGCAGATAGAAACTATGCTTTTATATTGGTTGAAATTCAAATTAAACCTTTATAAAAATTAAAATATTAAGACCTTTAGAGGAGAATAAGGTTATAAAAGACAGTAGTTAGAATTTCTTTTCATATTACTGTAGATTCATCCTGTTTGTTTTTAAAAACCAATTAAAAAATAATACATAAAAACAGCCAAAATTATAAAAGAAATAATGGGAACAAATTCTACAAGGTGTTAAATGTATTATAAACCCACAGTAAGAAAAAGATAAGGCTGGTGTATTAACATATAAATACATTAAAAGAAAAGAATAAAATAGCAGAGAAAGGGCTAAGTACAGACACAATTTTACTATGTAATGAAGGTGCTGGCCAGGCATTGTGGTTCATGCTTGTAATCCGAGCACTTTGGGAGGCCAAGGCGGGTAGATCACCTGAGGTCAGGAGTTCAAGACCAGCCTGGCCAACATGGTGAAACCCCGTCTCCACTAAAAATAGAAAAATTAGCCAGGCGTGGAGGCACGCAACTGTAATCCCAGCTACTTGGGTGGCTGAGGCAGGAGAACTGCTTAAACTCAGGAGGCAGAGGTTGCAGTAAGCCAAGGTCATGCCACTGACTGCACTCCAGCCAGGGCAACAGAGCAAGATTCTGTCTCAAAAAAAAAAAAAAAAAAAATTAATGAAGGTGCCGTGTCAGATAAGTCAGAGAAAAATAGAAAATGACATTGCAAGAACTGACTAGTCACTTGGTAAAACTAAAGTGGGTCCCTACATCATTCTTTAAAGCAAGCTCCAAAGGATAAAAATGCTGAAAGTGTAAGAGAAAAAACATGTTAGTATTTAAAAAATACTATAATAGGGTAGCCTTTTGTATGTATGGCATGAAACCCATGATAAAATCAAATTTAAAAAGTTAAATAGGATAAGACAGGTAATATTCGATGACAGGTCAAGGAATATTCATTCTGATAAGAGAGTACTCTTACAAATCAATGAGAAAAATGACACATAATCACAGAGAAAAGACTTTCTTTAAAAAAGGTAGATTTTACAAGTTCCTCAACTGTGCCAAATATCTACTGCCAAGCAGAGCATCCCCCAGGGGCTCCTCTGCATCACCCTTGTGGGACTTTGGAACGTGGAGAACCAATGAAAACATGATGCGCATGTTGCTTGCCATGCCACAAGCAATAGACTTCTTTGCTTCTGACCAGGAGTCTTATGCCTTCTGCCAGCATCCATGAAACACTAACAAGAAAACTTACTAGCTTGCACTGGCTAATCTCTGAGAACCTGATAGCAATTAGATTACAGAAAAAAAAAAAAAGAAAAAAAAAAAACCAAAACTATAACCAGTCAGTAAACACAAAAAGTTACTCAACATTACCAATACTCAAAGAGATTCAAATTAAAGCAAAAATGTAATACTTAATAACCTTTCAGTTTAAGAAGACTGACATGTCCCATTTGTGGACATAATGGGAACTCAAAAAAGCTTCTTTAACAAATAGATTTCTTCTTAACTTTTCTCTCCTAAATAAATAATTCTCAATCTTTCAACAGGAATGAATGTTGAAATAAATGTTACCTCCACCTATAATTAAGTTTCTTTTCTTTAAACAGCAAATTGAGTATCCATATATAATGAGATGCTAGAAGGAAGAAGGGAGAGCAAAATGGATATGCAGAAGAGGCTAAATGTGATGAAAGAGAAGCACACGTTCTGGTTAGTGATAAGCAACATATCCATGGCATTACAGTTTTAGCCACCATTTCTTGAAATTCTCTCTTTTCTTGCTTCCATGACATAATTTTCTCTAACTTCTTTTCTCTGGGTTATTGTTCCTATATTCTCTCTCACCCTGAAATACCTCTATACTCCCTACTTTCTTACTGTCTCATGTCTAAAGCCTTCCTATCAAGAACCAAATCAAATACCACCTTTCTCAGCCTTTTCACTTCCCCAGATGGAAAAATACTTTTCCCTTTTCTGAATGCCAATAATTTTTTAAAAATAGGAATCTCTTTTAGGGTTCTTATCACTGTAAACTTCATGTTACAGTTATTTCTGTATATGACATCTTCTCTGGTGGACACATTCCTTGAGGGAATGATTTCCATTTGGCTAAGCTTTGAATTTTCACAGCACCTGGGATAGTGTATATAACAAATGTTCAAAAAGAGTTGCTGAATAAATGTATGAATAATTCATGAATGAATTAATGAATGTACACATACTGAGTGATTCAACCCATCTCTGTCACATTATAGATTCTCTCCAAAGAAGTATAGAAGTTGAAAGCATGAACTTTGAATCAGATCCATTGGGATTCAAATCCTATCTCCATTAATTTTTTTTTGGGCAAATTAATTTTTCTTTTTTTTAATTTTTTGAGACAAGGTCTCGCTCTGTTGTCCAAGCTGGTGTGAAACGGCATGATCACAGCTCAACAAAGCCTTGATCTCCCTGGCCCAAACGATCTTCCCACTTCAGTCTCCTGAGTAGCTGGGACCACAGGCACGTGCCACCATACTTGACTAATTTTTGTATTTTTTATAAAGAGAGTCTCCCTATGTTGCCCAGGCTAGTTTCAAACTCCTGGGCTCAAGCAATCCTCCTACCTTGGCCTCCCAAAGTGCTAGGATCGTAGGCGTGACCCATTGTGCCAGGCCCAAATTAATTTTTCTAATACAAGTTCCCATATATGTAAAAAGGGAAGAAGAATATAGCTACCTTAATGAATTGTTGTAAAGATTAAATAAGACAAAGCATTTTAGTTAATACCACATAATAAGAGCTTAAGAAATGTTAGTCATTTTTTACCCCTCTCACGCTCAAAGAACAATTTGGAAACTTATATATTGTTACCAGAATCAGGTAAATTTTAAGAGTTCTGTTTATTAGGTTTCTTAATAATGGGTTGGACTTCTGAGAAGGAAACAATAAACTATGAACCTGGATGCTCAGGAGCACTGCACCCATAGTTCAATACGATTTTCTGCTCCACACCTGTTAAAGTGTTGCCCTCCATATGTGCTATGACTTCAGAGATAAAGGAATGTATCATTGCTTAACTATGCCAATGTCTTAAGCCCTGTGGTTTAAGACACTCATAACCAGGGGAGAAAGAGATATGGGAAATAGGATATAAATCCCTAGAGAGACATATAAAAATCTCAGTGGAGGCCAGTAGCAGTGGCTAATGCCTATAATCCTGGCACTTTGAGAAGTGGAGACAGGAGGATTGCTTGAGCCCAGGATTTTGAAATCAGCCTGGGCAACTTGGTAAGACCCTGTCTCTACAGGAAAAAAAAAAAAAGTTGGACATGATGGCATGTTATTGTGGTCCCAGTTACTTGGGAGGCTAAGGTGGGACGATCACTTGAACCCAGGAGGTCAAGGCTGCAGTGAGCTGTGATTACATCACCGTACTCAACCTGGAAACAGATGGAGGCCCTGTTAAAACACACACACACACACACACACAAACACACACACAAACTCAGTGGACAAGGACAAATGAGTTGAGAAAAAGCATATTAATAATTTAATGATATAGTCACTGTTGTGCTATCAAATATCAGATCTTATTTATTCTATGTCTATATCAAAACATTACATGTACCCCATATCACACATATATAGATAATATATATGTGATATATATATGATATATATCTTATATATCATATATATATGATTATGTACTCATAAGGCAAAAATAGCTAAAAATTAAAAAATATGTTTATTATAAAACGTTGCATAAACACAAGTACAACAAAGAATATAAAATTGCCTATCATTCCCCACAAAAAGAAAAAGCATATTAATATACCTGTTGTTTTTGGTAATACAAATAATGGAATTGAAGTTCAATGTAATGTTTTTGGTGAAGAGGTTATACAGAAAATATGCAAAAAAAACCAAACTTGTTTTGGCATTTTCTCCTGAAATTCTACATTAAAATTAATATATAATAGCTTATAAAAGTTAGCTGGCACATTGGAAGGCAGAATAGGACCTTAAAAAAAAAGTACCAGTAAGTTTTGAAGTACAAGGCAAGGGTTGGCGTAGGTCCAAATATAAAGCAATCCAAGCTGGGAACCCTGCAGGAAGTGATTAGACAGCTTAGGGGACAATGAACGTGGACTGTACCAACAGTGAGTCTTAGGGAAGGAGGAACTGTGGGAGTTTAAAACAAGAGATGTGAAAGAACGCCAAAGAAAAACTTTATTTAGTTCACAACTTGTGTGAGGCTGGCTCTATAGTTGCATACTTCAGCTGGAATATTCTCAGCTACTCCGAAAATTCAGAAAACAACAGATAACTACTATGGAGATATATAGCAAAGTATGTCAGTTATGTGTCATAATTTTCCTTTAGTGCCCTGTTTTACTCAGTTAACAAAGGCATATTATTAAATTTACTTCAAATGAAACCCCTATTAAAAATTTACATTGTTTGACTTTAAATACATTTATAAAAGTCACATATTCTTTTTTCCCATTAGTAGAACATATAATCAACCTTCAGTATTGATGGAAAGTGGGTTCTGGGACTACCCACAGACACCAAAATCTATGGATGTTCAAGTCCATTATATAAAATGGTACAGTATTTGCATATAACCTATGCACATCCCCCAATATACTTTAAATCATCTCTAGATTCCTCATGATAACTAATACAATGTAAATGCTATGTAAATAGTTGTTATACTGTATTGTTTAGGGAATAATGATAAGAAAAATAAGTTTGTACCTGTGCAGTACAAACACAATTCTCTTTTCTTGAATATTTTTATTTTTTATTTTTTTTCTTGTAGAGACAGGGTCTTGCTTTGTTACCCAGGCTGGTCTCGATCTTTTCTTGAATATTTTTGATTGGTAGTTGGCTGAATTCATGGATGTAGAACCAACAGATACAAAAGGCCAACTCTACTTTTCTTTCTTTTTCTTTTTATTTTTAGGACAGAGTCTCGCTGTCACCAGGCTGGAGTGCAGCGGTGTGATCTCGGTACACTGCAACCTCCACCTCCCAAGTTTAAGCGATTCTCCTTGCCTCAGCCTCCCGGGTAGCTGGAACTACAGGTGCGCACCACCATGCCCAGCTAATTTTTGTATTTTTAGTAGAGACGGGGTTTCACCATGTTGGCCAGGATGGTTTCAATCTCTTTACCTTGTGATCCATATACCTTGGCCTCCCAAAGTGCTGTGATTACAGGCATGTGCCATTGTGCCTGGCCTATTTGTCTTTAATATTTCAAAACAAAACCTAAAAACAACACTGAGTATAATTAGTATTTGAAAGATAATTATATTCAAATATATATTGAACTATAAATTTACTTTTAAAAGCTTATAGATAACATCTTTATATTATCTTCTCTATCCTAAAAAAAAAATGTCATTGGTGTCACACTCTGGCTAAAATCTGGGCCCTCCCACTTAAATCACTACTGTATTATCTTGGGCAACCTACTTAATGATTCTGAGCTTTAGTTCCCTCACCTGTAAGCAAGGGTAATAAAACCTGTATTGTTTTTAGGCCAAATTAAAGATTTTGACTTTATTTTCTTTGAAAGGTTGAAAGCAAAGAGGTGATGTCAAATTTACATTTTTCAAAGATTTTGGATACTATAGACAATGGATTAAAAAGAGGCAAGCATGTATGCAATAAGTCCAATTAGGAGGTCTAAGCTAGAAATGTTATGGTTGGTGGCAACAGAGTGATATGTAGGAGATTCTTGAGACATACCAATTAGTAAGTTTTGTTGATTGATTGGCTGTGAGAAGTGAGAGGGAAGTGTCAAGAATAACTCCAAGGTTCCTAGTCTGAGCAGCCATATGCTAATGTCATCTACAGGGACGGGTAAAAGTGATATATAGTAGTATGTGTGTGGGTAGAGGAGGAGAGATCATAAGTTCATTTTTAGCCACTCTGAGTTGGAGGCACCAATGAGCCATCCCAGAAGAAATACTGAATAAGGGATTGGCAATTCTGAATACTGGAAGAGGAAGTTATCTGTGCTGACACACAGCTACAGTGCATTTAGCACTAGCCTTTTGTCAGGAGGGCATAATGGAAAAACAGAGAGCAATAAAGTTTAGGGTACTTATTTGCAAGAAGGTATTTTAAATGATGAACTAGGAATGCAAACCAGTTAAAACACAATATGAAAATGGTGAGCTGATGAAAAGAGAAAATCAGAGAACTAGAGTTTACTGAATAGTTTAACAAATAAGTGTGGTAGGGGTTGTTGAATAAGCAGGGCAGAGAGCTATGAAAGACTGTGAGGGAGCTTGAGATGCTGGAATAATGACTTAGGAGGCACAGCAGTTGTGGCTGATGACAAGATCCAGAGCTTGAGCGTGGGAGTGGGTAGTTAAATGGAGTGGAAAAGATTCCTAGAGATATGAGATCAAGGTAGGGTTTTGGCTGGGCCATTTATGGCAGTGAAGAAAAAGGCTGGCAGCCAGGAGGTGAGGACCGGTGAGAATGAGAGGGAATGACCAAAAAGTTAGTAGATGACAACAACAAAGATGGATGAGAATATAGTTAGAGAGAATGAGAAGCAAGGGGACTTGACAAGAGGGTAGAAGAGTAAAGGCCAGTGGCACTGGCGAGCAAAGAGAACACTTCCTCTCCTGGCCTTAAGATAAAAGGGACACAAGAGAATGAACAGCCTCCACTTCAGAGGGCTGCAGTGGTGAACTACGTCCCAAGAGACAGTGACATTTTCTTCAAGGTAATGGAGTAGAAGAAATGCTGGAAGAACCAGTGGAGGTTTAGGGGAGAGTTCATTAATCAAGGAGCAGATATTCCAGAGGGCAAAGTGGAAGGGCATGGGAGGCTGAGGAAGAGGGAGGTTGGTAAGAGTAGATAACAGTATCTAGACAGGAAGAAATAAATATTATAGTTTGGGTGGTGACTAGAAAAGAAGGAAATGAAGCATGTGGTGGAACTGACACCTGATTTAGGAGGAGTAGAGACAATGGCTGTGGTTCTAAAAGTAGTCTACTACTACTTCTTGAGTCCTGGCCTGCATGCCATGTGTTCTCAGACTATTATTCTTAAAGATAACAAGACTACCTTCTTTACAGTTTTATTCTAAAAAGATCTTGTTTAATGTACTGATACTTTCATTCAAATTATTTTGCATTCATGGTAATTTTTAACAAACTTTGCATTAACTTAACTCACTAATCCTCTCTTGTCTTTCAGTTATAAGTTGACATTGCCCAACTAATCCATAGGTGGTGGTGACATAATTAAGCTAAACATCTAATGTAGTTATATTGTTCTTCTAACTTCATATGGTACCAATTAATTATTTTCAAGGAATAACTCTGGGCTCTATTTTATGTCATCTATTTAAAATAACTTTATTATGTGCTTTTAGGTTTGAAATAGATGACGTGAATGATCTTTAGTTACAATATGTATAACTGAGGATTTGTTATTAATGCCTCTGCTGAATAACTTGAAGGAAAGATGACTATTCCAAGAAAGTTTGGTTGCCAAAAAATAGTTTAGAAAGCCTGAATATCTAGTACTGAGTCATGGGAAGTGGGAACAAGTAAATTGGTTTCACTGGAAAACATTCCACAAGTAACACATGGTACATTTCAAATGACTGTCAAGATTATATATATTTTTTATTACATTTTGTTTCCCTATCCATTATTTGACAGGACCTAAAAAATTAGCCAGCCATACATAATAAACTGTACTCTAAGCATATGCGGTCTTTGCATATGAATATATCTTAGGTTGTATATCTGCCAGTTGGTAAAAACCCACGTATTTTTGCATTTAAAATGTTATTCCACAATTTGTTTCCATTTGGTGGCTAATTTGGGAAGATTTGCATGTGTGTTGGCCATTTAAAAATATTTTTGGTACAAAGAATATTTTGGCACTTAATTTGTTTTTATTACTTAATAGTACTGCCAAGACTGTTAGCAGAATAATGACTGCCCATCTGTCCTCACGGATTTCTTTGTGCAGGGGCTGCTGAAGCTGGGCCATTACCCCTTTCTCTACTCACTTCCACTAAGCAACCCAGGCAAAGGATACCAAAGAAGTGTTTTTGCTGTATATATGTGCATAATCAAGATTTGTAGGTAGAGAGGGGAGATCTAGCAATTGATGTAGCTGATCAGTCTGCTTCAACTACGGACAAAACAGGGTAGCTAACTGTGTAAGGCTGGATAGTGAGTACAAAGCCAGAGCTTCCATTCTAGACTTAGTTATCAAAGATTGGTTATAGCAGAGGATACTGGCTTCATCACTCTTCCCACTATCTTTCTAGACTTCCCAGGGTGCCAAGTCAGGTAATTACAGCAGGAGAAAAACAGCTATATCTCTGCCATCATCTGTGTTTTGATTGCAGCAGTTAGTGATGGCAGCTGTGGTAGAAGAAACTACCCTTTAAATAGTCCTTTATAAGATACAAATGTACAGATTTTTCTTACACATTATTTCAGGGAGTAAAATATTCCCATTTTACAAGTGAGTGAAATATGGCTCACTAACATTAGGTAACCTGCTCAAGATTAAACATTTAGTAAGTGGCACACCTTTTGGTTGTAAATGCTGTGCTCTTTAATGATTTTTAGATTAAAGAAGAAAGACAGACCCCATAATGTGTCATTTACAATTTCCAGTTCCACTTTTTTTTTCAAAGTGGATTCTTAGGAAGCAATAAACAGAGAATGCATTTTGATTTTTGCCACTTATCCCAGTCATTTATAGTTACTTTATTTGGCAGCTTTTTTCTTTTTTCTCATTAGTATTCTTTTTATTTCAGTACTTTGAATATGTCACCTCACTGCCTTCTGGTCTCTATGGCTTTTGATGTGAAATCAGCTGTTAATCTTATTGAGTATCCCTTACGTGTGATTAGTTACTTCTCTTGTTGCTTTCGATATTCCTTGTCTTTTGACAGTTTGTGTCTAGGTGTGGATATCTTTGAGTTTAACATGGAGTTCATTGAGCTTCTTAGATGTGTAGATAAATGTTTGCCATTGAATTTGGGAAATGTTTGCCCATTATTCTGCAAATATCGTTCCTTGCCCTTTCTCTCCTCTCCTTCTGGGCCTTCCCTTATGCACATATTGGTACACTTGCCGGTGTGTCACAGATCTCTGAAGCTTGTTTTCTTCATTCTTTTTATTTTTGGTTCTTCAGACTCAATAATCTCAAATGACCTAACTTAATGCTCGCTGATTCATTCTTCTGCCTGCTTAAATTGTTGTTGAGACCCTCTAGTGAATTTTTTATTTCAGTTATTATACTTTTCAATTCTGGAATTTGTGCCTGTTTTTTAAAATTATTTTGATCTCATTATTAATATTCTATATTTGGTGAGACATGATTCCCATACTTTAGCTTTTTAGACATGGCTTTTTTTAGTTCTCTGAATACATTTAAAATACATGATTTAAAGTATTTGTCTAATGAGTCCAACATCTGGGGTTCCTCAGGGACAGTTCTTATTGATTTCTTTTTTAAAATATATGGGCTGTACTTTCTTATTTCTTGGCCCATCTCATACTACTCTTGAAAATGGCATTTTTAATAATACAAAATTTTATGATATAAATAAATAACATGATTATATTATTACAAGTAAACAATGGCAACTCTAAAATAATCAGACCCTTTCTCTTCCCTAGGGTTTGTTTATTTATTCATTTTTGAGGCGGAGTCTTGCTTTGTCACCCAGGCCAGAGTGCAGTGGCATGATCTCCACTCACTGCAACCTCTGCCTCCTGGGTTCAAGCAATTCTCCTGCCTCAGCCCCTGGGGTAGCTGGGATTACAGGCATGCAGCACAATACTGGGCTAAATTTGTATTTTTAGTAGAGAGAGGGTTTCACTATGTTGGCCAGGCTGGTCTTGAACTCCTGACCTCAGGTGATCCGCCTGCCTTGGCCTCCCAAAGTGCTAATATTACAGGTATGAGTCACCATGCTCAGCCTTCTTAGGGTTTATTATCCTTGCTATACATTGCAGTGTTGCTTAGTAATATTTATGAGCGAATATTGTAAAGTCTGTAATTTTCATTGTGTGGCCATTAAAGTCTCTAGTTGGTTAGCCAACTCTCCACTTAGTTAGTATAGTGGTCAGTTAATAATTAAACAGGCTTTGTTAAAGGTCTGTAGCCAGTAAGCCTCCAATTCTTTGTTGAGAGGCTCTTTGTGCTCTGGTGCATACGTTCAACTCCTCCTAGGCCTTTACTTACTGCTTGCACAGAGCTTTAAGAACAGAGAGAGGCAAGAGTACAGGACCTTCTCAGGTTTTCCCTGAGCATGCACACATCCCTGGGGTGTATGTAGTCCTATTCATGAGCATGTACTTCTAGTTTCCCAGGAATATGTTGGAACTTTTCAAAACCCCACAGACATCTCATTCTCATTTTCCTTTCATTTTGGTTAGCCTACTGCTTACCCCAACTGTTTTCCACTGCCTCAAGCAACTTTAAAACTAATCAATTGCCTCTAATTATTTTTGACATATATCCCTAGGTGTTGTAGCAGGGGTTAGGGGGAGGCGGCGGTGGTGGGGGGGAGGCAGTATGGGGGAGAGGCTTTTTGCCCCTGAAAGCTCCTAGTTAGTAACATTTGAAAGAGTAATTTCAAAACTCTTATTTCAATTATAGAAAGCTATTTTATGTCATTAACAAAATAAAAGTATATACTATACTTATACAATATTAAGATAGCGATAAGACCAAATACATTCCCCAAAGGGGAATGTACTAGAAAATCAGAGAAGTACATAGGTGAAAGAGTTTTAAATTGATGACTGGAGGAGAGTAAGTAGATAGTTAAAAAAAAGACAGTGATCTCAGCATGAAATAGACATGTTCAGTGACTAGGACAGTCCTTATCTAGAGATAGGGATAAACGGACAGCAATATGAACATTAAAACGTAAAATAAGCAAAGAAACTGGCTTTGCCTCTGTATAATAATAAGAGGTTTCTCTTTATGAATGTGTTAGGGCTTAACTGTCCTATTAAACATAAAGAACATTTCTTACAATCAGTTACTTATAATTTACAATAAGAGACACATATCCATCACTCAAATACAAATTGAGTAGAAATACTTTTCAATAGTTAATAAATAAAATGTATTCTGGTAATATAATTTGGTTTTTGAATTTCTATTTCATTAAAAAATCTACCAATAAAGAGATTAAAGATGAATGTGCTTGCAATCTCAAAAGCTTTAGCTTATATTATTTCTTTTTATATGTATCTGCTTTTTAGTTGATTTTGAAGAAGGAAAAGAAAAGCTTCTATACATCTTCAACTAATAGAAGTCATAAAAAAAAAAAACCCTTATAATATTGGAAACAGTTGAGAAACCACAAGTATTCAAATGCAGGAAATCATGATTTTATAACATTTTAATGTGATCTACTCTTGGGAAACAAAGTTAACCAAACCCTATTTTTGTACAGGAAATATTCCAGCATACAGTTGTAATACATTGTGGTGAAGGGGTACAGCTGCAGATTTTTCACCTGCAATGCCCCACTGGTATTGTGGCTTACTGCATTGCATCAAGACTGCCTTCCTGTCCGGAAAACCCTCTAAGTACAAACAAGACTCTAAGTTCAGATTTTATTTTCCCCTGGTATCAGAATATGGTAATTTAAGAGCCCCGAGAAATACTTTTTAGATTTTAAAAGGAAATGTGTAACATTCTTTTATTAGAATCTATGTTTGGGTTGGTTTTTCAAAAAACTTAACATATGACCCAGTTATCTTATCGATTTATCAAGCTACCAGGTTTCAAGCAAATGCAGGTGTGTAATATGACATCTTTCAAGATAATATTTTTCCTTAAAGAGAAATAGTAAAAATATACTCAAGAACTTTTGAGTTAAAACTTAGAGCAGGGGCAACTTTACTAGTTTATGGTGTCTTTTAATGGGACTACAAACTCTAAACTTATATTATATTTTAGCCTCCTTTCTAACTGTTCAGCTATTTTACTTATTTGTATCAAACACAGTCAAATGTACATTTACTATAAATAGCAATAATTGGGAATCAGGGAAAGCTTAATTCTAATTTAAATTTACTTGTTAACTAATTTGTCACCTTCAGTTAAAGTCACCTAACAATGTGAGCCTTAGTTTCCCTGTCCATAAAAATTTAGGAAGATAGAATAAGATTATTTCCATTCTTTCCAACTGTGAAGAGATATATAAATATAGGATTTGCTTTTTTAAGTTTATATTTTAGGAAGAGAACTAATATTTCAAAGTACACAGTATATGTGAAGATTCACATTACTCAATTTTAATGGTAATTCTGTAAGTTAGTAAGAGTATATTCATTTTACAGATCAAGAAAATAAAGCTCAGAAGGGTGAAACAACCTGTCAAGGATCTCAGTGACAATTAATTGCAGACTGGGACTCCTGGAAATTCCAGAACCCAGGAAACTCTTTCACCTTGTCATACTGACTCCCATATTTCAGTTACTTGATTATGGTGGTCTTCAAAAATATAAACCTGGCAAATAAGCAATGCTTACAAACCAAACACTTATACTGTGATAACTCGTTACATGATTATTTTAAAGGTGAAAATACAGTAATCATTGATAGTAGGTTCTTTTAAAATTTATTTTCAAATTTTACATTCAGAGGTAGATAATAGGTTCTTAATAACCTTTGATAGTGTGAAAACTATCGTACAGACAGGCAACTCTCAGTAATTGTGATGAAGTCAATAAGAATTAAGGAATAACTTAAAATTTTTAAATATTTTAAAACAAAAATCAAGTTAACATATTTTACAAAGCCTTGTCATATGACAAATATTTAGGCTAGATCAAGGGTCAGTAAACTTTTCCTGTAAAGGGTGACAGAACAAATGCTTTAGGCTTTGTTTGACATATGGTCTCTGTTGCTACTACTTGACTCTACAACTACTTGACTCTGACTATTATAACATATAAGCAATATGTAAATGAATATATGTGTCTAAGCTCCAATAAAATTGTATTTACAATAACAGGTGGTGGGCTAGATTTGGCCCACAGGCTGTAGTTTGCTAATCCCTCGATTAGATAAAAAGTATTACCCTTACAGAGGCCCTTTAGGGTATATGTCTACTAGGGGATAATTCTCCATGGGTTAGCACATTTCCACATACCTAATAGGTAAAGGCATTGCCTGCCTTTTTCCCAGACTGTCTTTTCTTTTTTTAAAATTTATTTTTACTTTTTTAGAGATGTAGTCTTGCTGTGTTTCCCCAGGCTGGCCTCAAACTCCTGGGCTCAAGTGATCCTCCTCCCTCAGTCTCCTGAGTTTACAGGCACATGCCACCATACCCAGTCCAGACTGTTTTCTCAAGAAGTCTATAATAAACAGCCAACGAAGACACAGATAGTTGTCTCCCAAGAGAGAAAAGGGCAGACAGGCTTAGTGTCCATTATAAAAGATTCAGGTCCTCCAAATCAGGGTCCTCTACTATATATAATACAACTCGCTGTGTGTGCAGATGTCAGTTGGTCCTCTTCATGTCATCCTCAGAAACTTAGAGGTTGGAACTAGCACATCTGCAGACAATCTGTTGTAGGTAACAAACTATGTTTTATCTGTGATCTAGCATTCTCATGTTTTCTATCCATGAGACTTGCAAATAAGGTGAAACTCTAACTTTTCACAATTTCTTGACAACGTCTATACTTCACTGAAAGTTATTTTTATATGTATTACATACATTACATACACATATAAATGTATATTTCAAAATGTGCTTTAATTAGCCTATCAAGTATACTTAATCTATTTACCAAATATTTGTTCAATGTTTCTACAATAAGTGTAAACTAGGGATACCATGGTCAGCAAGGCAGGCAGACACGATTCCTAACTTCACAGAACTTACAAACAAGTAAAATAGTCAAGTACCTGGGGTTGCCAGAAGTGATCTGAAGTGTGTTTTAAAAATATACATATTTTCTTTTCCAATGTACTCATTCCATGCTTTTCTGGTAGATTTGAACATGTCTTTATATTCAAAATTAAATTAAATGAATTAATTTAACTATCAGTGGAAGAGATCATCTTCTCATAATAAGTCCATAATTTCATATTATAGAACTGAAAAAATAGGCAAGAGGCTCATGATTTTGATTCTGATGTAGGTGCTGATGAAAATAAAAATTACTTATACGCAGATAACAGGAAGGAGAAAAAATAAAAAGCATGAAAATCTAAAAATAAGCCTGCATATCCTGAGTAAGGGGTAGACTGTACAGTGTAGTTCTGAAAATAATAACCTTAGTTGACCTCTGGTATTCTGGATAAATGTCCTAGGGGAATAAATCTCAGTGTGATCAACACAAAATTGTGTGCAAAGTCCGTCAACATTCCTAAGGAATTAGGCCCCAATTCTGGCCTCTACCTCTCTGCCCAAACTAGTATCCTACTTTACACTACATAGACCTTTAGCTGTCATCAGTTTGTCTCCATCGGTTTCCTTAAATCTCATCCATCTTTCAAAACAACTCGCTATACCTCTGACAAAAAAGAAAAAGAAGAACAAAAAGCCCTCCACAGTCATCTAAATTAGAAGTACTTTCTGAATTCCCAAAACACCCATGTATGGCTTAAACTCTTATGGCACTTAATAATACCATCTAATGTTATCTGGGCATAGTGTGGACAGAGAACTCTAACTTATGTCTGCCTCTCCTCAATGGTGCCCTGTGTAGAATGAGCACTAATTTCAGCTTTTATCTCTTTGTTCTAAACTATCTCCAGAAGTGTTACAAAGGTCTTCAGCCTGCTCATTCAATAGGCTTTAATAGATCCACCAACTAGATTATGATGACAGTATGTAAAGCCCAGACAATGGGCTTTAGATTTTCAGTGCATTAAGATAATTTTCCATTTCATTTTAAGCTTTCACGAAGTCAGTCAACACTCGCAAAGTACTATGTTAGGCACTGAAGATCAAAGATAAACATACAAAGTCTGTTCTCAAGAAGAGTAAAGTGGAAGGAATTAATATAAATGGGCCCAGGGAAAGGGTAATATGAGTGTCTTAAGCGGGGCAACTTTTCCACCTGGATGGAGACAGAGGCTATCAGTGGAAGGCTTTCTGGAAGAAGGGTCAAGAAATAGACATAAAAGTAACGTAAATTTGCACATGTCCACAATGTGTTTGCTATTTTCAGAGTCCAACTTAAGGTATTTTCTATCTTAGAAATACTTCTTCATGAAAGAATATAAAATATATACCATTAAACTAAAACTAAATGAATAAGAAATATAATCCATTTCAAATTACACATAAATCCAATTGACAGAAAATAAAAATGTAATTGTTGCAAACCATTGTGAAGTCTCTTTTTAAAAAACAGATATTAAGATGTATTTGCATATAAACTTAAAAATCAAGAAACTGACTTTTTCATTATGTATATAATAAGTTTTGTTCATGACACATAGAACTACTTGGATTTAACCAAAAGACAGGCAATAACAAATGTCATTTGGAAATAACATTTCCAAATAATATTACAGGGGAAAAGGGGAACCCCTGTACACTGTTGGTGGGAATATACATTAGTACAATCACTATGGAGAACAAACAGTATGGAAGTTTGTCAAAAAACTAAAAATAGAACTATCATATGAGCCAGACTTCCCACTGCTAGGTATATGCTCAAAAGAAAGGAAGTCATATATTTAAGAGATTATCTGCACTGTAATGTTTATCGCAGCACGATTAACAATAGCCAAGATTTGGAAGCAACCCAAGTGTCCATCAACAGATGAACAGATAAAGAAAATGTGGTACATATACACAATGGAGTACTACTCAGCCATAAAAAAGAATGAAATCCTGTCATTTATCACAACATAGATGGAGCTGGAGGATATTATGTTAAGTGAAATAAACCAAGTAAAAAAAAAGACAAACTCTGCATGCTCTTACTAATTTGTGGGAGCTAAAAATTAAAACCATTGAACTCATGAAGATAAAGAGTAGAAGAAAGGTTACCAGAAGGTAAGAAGAGTAGTGGGGCAGAGGGAGGGAGGTAGGCATGGCTAATGGGCATAAAAATATAGTTAGAATGAATAAGATCTAGTGTTTGATAGAACAACAGGGTGACTACAGTCAACAATTTACTGTGCATTTAAAAATAACTAAAAGAATATAATTGAAATGTTTATAGCAGAAAGAAATGATAAATGCTTGAAGTGATGGATACTACACTTACCCTGTTGTGATTATGCACTGTATGATTGTATGAAAATATCTCATGTACCTCATAAATATATACATCTACTATATACCTATACAATTGAAAATAAAATTTTCTAACTACTTGGAATTTCAAAATATTTGTTCAAATCTGATAAACATTAATATTTATATAGTAAACTATACACTCATATAAACTATACACTCATGAGTATATAGTTTCCTAACACACTCATATTCTTAAATGACCACCTCAACACTGCACCCACAAAGTGGAATGCAAAAAAAATAGTCAAGCACATATGTGACATATACCATTATAAGGAAACATGAATGCCTTTGATATTGATCATGATTCTTTTCTCCTACTATCATGTCAAATTTGCTTGAAATAATGACTTATAGTAGTTTAGCACCAATCATTCTTAGCCTTATACATACCTAAAAGCAGCTACAGGATTTTAGAAAATATGTCTATTTACATATCAACTGAACATATCAAACCATACATCTGTTCACTTAGTTGTTTTCAGCTTTCAGGTGGCCAAGGGAACAGAAAAGGCTCTCAAAGAATCTATAATTTTCTGTCTTGCAAAATCATCTTTTAGAAAATCTACAAAGAGGCAAATTTCCTGGTCTAGAAAGACTGGCTGTTAATTCATGAATTTGCAGATAGAATTTCTGGCTGCACTGACCACTAATATTTGGTGGTAACCTATGTCCTGTTATGTGGATCATCATGTAGAAAGAATGTAATGTGGAAAGGATGAGTTTGGGAAGTGCTTTTTAGACAATTTAGTTAAATTCATAACACATTACAGGGTAGAATAAAAGCCACAGGTACCTAATTAGCTGTTTAGGGGATACATTACAGATTATAGGTGGCAAATTTTTCTCTTGAGATTCATGGAAGATCTATTACAAAAATAAAAATGTAAAATAGAAAACTAAAAAATAGTATGTATGAATAAATGACAACAACAACAAATCCAACAACCAGTGGTACCCACAGACTAGGTCTTACATCCACACAGAATAGTCAATCAGAAACCTCAGTTGTTCCCTACTCTGATCCTTTTCTCCTGAACCCGCTGCCCAAGAGAAAAAAAAGTATTCTTGGAACAATATACTCTTTATAAAGTTAAAACAAAATACAAACCTCACAAGGAACAAAATCTCCCTAATATAACAAATTCTCCAAAGTTTAGTATGCAATTAAAATGAATGGCATTAATTTAAGAGACTTTTCCCTCAACAAAACAATAAAAAATAATGACTTACTTTTTGGGTTAAAAAGTATAAACATTTTTGCCATATGTCACATAATTATACAATATTTTAAAGATTTTTATTTTTGTTTATAATTCTTGATATGCAAACACTGACAATTCCAAAGGGCATCAGAATGATTTTACTTCTGAATGAAAAAATGTAAGATTACAGAGTCTCTAAAAGGTGCAATCTGGCACAGGTCTGAAGAACCGAGAGCTGGTCTGCATTCACTTGAATGTAGAGAATTATGATTTTTTCAACTATATATCCTTAACCACAGGACTTCACTGTCTCTCAACTGGATATTATAGCTTAATAGCTTTATCTGAATATACAAAAATTATGGCTAAAAGCCAAAGTCAAAACTTTTTTTTTTTGTACAATAACATATCTATTTCTAACTTCTGGCCTGGTTTTCTCTTTGGATCCCATCCCTGACAGACATCTGTATTTTGTAACTTTTCCTACATTCTGGCTCTGAAGATACTCCAAGCAAGTTCTGGCCCAGTAATCCTTTTCTGTTTGAATTCATTAGTGTGAGAATCACAGGACTGGAAAGGACTTTGGGAGGTCATATAGACATCAACTTGCTGCTCTGAACAAGATGAACTCCAAACCATGAAAACAAACTGTATTTATGTATAGTTTTTCATTTTATGAAAATGTTATTTGGTGAATGTCATGGTATTCTATAAAATGAACTACCATACATCTTACATTTTTGGTTCATTAAAGGGACATTTATTACTGAAATAAATTATCTGCAGGACTCCAATGGTCCAGAATTGGGGCAAGGGAAGTACTAAGCACGTATAGCATTAGTACTGCTTTATTGACAGTAATACAAATGCTACAGATGTTGTTGTTTCCATTCAGTTTTGTCTTTATTTTTAATCTATTTTACCCACTTCTACATATAAATGAGAATTAATATTTTCCAGGTTAATTTTTCATAAAATCAACCCTCCAAACCTGCAGAACTGGGCTCCCTTACTAGCTACATGATCTTGAACAGATTAATCTCTCTAATCGCAGTTTCCTTTCCTATCAAGCTATTAATGATGTATGGGATGCATAAGATTTGGGAAGAGCAAAGCACAGAATGTAGGTAAACTGCTAAGCAGAATTTCTGGCACATACAACCTGCTCAATAAATGCAGGATGCCTCCTCCCTCCAAGTGGAGGAATTTAAATTCTGTGAGTTGGAGGAATTGCTGACATAGTACCCATCAATGGATGCTTAAACCATGTGTAAAAGATTCATGGGGGACTTTCTAATGATGGGCCATTCTAATACTATCTGATCAATTTTAACATTGCTAAAAGTGAAATAAGCAGACATCTCTTGCCTCCTGTTGTGATGCAATAGGAGGAATATTATTCTATCACCTGAAAAGTATTCTTTTCAAAAAATCCAATTCAAATCCAATCAACCTTCTATAAGACTACATTACAGAAAATATAGGGGATAGAGAAACATGTTAAACAATATTATAAAGACACAGTGGGCCACAGTCCAGAAAGCGGGAAAATATACAGGCCAAATCATCCAATTTCTTCAGTAAGTAAGCGGCATAAGGGGGATAAAAAGAGGACTCTTAAAGACTAAAAGAGACTTAAGAAACATATCAACTAATATCATGTGTGGACCTCAGTCAGATCCTAATTAAAACAAACCAAATCTAAACAGATTTGTGAGACATGAGGGGAAAAATATAGACTGAGCATAATATGATATTAAGGAATTATTGTTAATTTTTGTTGGCTCTGACAATATGGGTGAAATGATATATCTGAGACTTCCTTTAAAATACTCCAGAAAACAATAACAAAATCAACAAAAAGTTAAGGGAATAGATACAACAAGGACAACAGGATACTGATAATTACTAAAGACTCAGAGTTTATTGTACTCATCTATTTTTTTTTTTTTTTGGAGACAGAGTCTCGCTCCATTGCCAGGTGCCAGGCTGGAGTACAGTGGCGCGATCCTGGCAAACTGCAACCTCCGCCTCCTGTGTTCAAGCAATTCTCCTGCCTCAGGCTTTCGAGTAGCTGGGACTACAGGCGCAAGCCACCATGCCCAGCTAATTTTTGTATTTTTAGTAGAGACGGGGTTTCACCATGTTGGCCAGGATGGTCTTGATCTCTTGACCTCGTGATCCTCCCAATTCAGCCTCCCAAAGTGCTGGGATTACAGGTGTGAGCCACCGTGCCCAGCCATCATCTTTCTATTTTTATATAGAGTAGTCTTCCTTTATTCATGAGGGATTCATTCCAAGACCCTCAATGGATGCCTGAAACTGCAGATAGTATTGAACTCTCTCTCTCTTTCTCTTTCTCTATAGATATGCACACACACAATATATGCTCTTTTATATATATCCATACTATGATAAAGTATAATTTATAAATTATGCACAGTAAAACAATAATATACACTATAATAAAAGTTATGTAAATATGGTCTCTTTTAAAATACCTTACTGTACTCTACTCACCTATGGGTAACTGAAACTGTGGAAAGTGAAACCACAGAAAGTGAAACCATGGATAAACAGAGATTATTGTATTTGAAATTTTTCACAATAGGAAAGTTTTTTTTAAGAAAATCATTGAATTTTTTTCAAATCAAATTGATTGAATGTTACAAGTTTCCGTTTGGAGAATAAAATAGAACACACATAAAACAAGAAACTTAAAAAAATTATTTGGGGAAGACTAGGGGAGGAACAGTAGCAGGTAGGGAGGTTGGGGAGGGATAACATGGGGAGAAATACCAGATATAGGTGATGGGGGGATGGAGGCAGCAAACCAGCTTGCCATGTATATACCTATGCAATGATCCTGCATGATCTGCACATGTATCCCAGAACCTAAAGTACAAATATATACATGTATACATATATATGTGTGTGTGTGTGTGTGTGTATATATATATATATACCTTTTACTATACATATATAGTATATATTATATATATAGTAAAAGACTAAAGAATGGCTACTTCATTGGCAGAGCAGCTCTGAAGGCAGCTGGCTGTCCGTTTTATGGTTATTTCTTGATTATATGCTAAACAAGGGTGGATTATTCATGGGAAAGGGATGGGCAGTTTCTGGAACTGAGGGTTCCTCCCCTTTACAGGGTAATTCCCCTTTACAGGGTAATTTCTGGACGTTGCCATGGTATCTGTAAACTGTCATGGCACTGGTGGGAGTGTCGCAGTGAGGACTACCAGAGGTCATTCTCGTTGCCATCTTGGTTTGGTGGGTGTTGTCTGGCTTCTTTCCTGCAACCTGTTTATCAGCAAGGTTTATGACCTGTATCTAGTGCCAACCTCCTATCTCATCCTGTGACTAAGAATGCCTAACTTCCTGGGTATGCAGCCCATCCGGTCTTAGCCTCATTTTACCCAGCCCCCATTCAAGATGGAATTGTTCTGGTTCAAAAACTCTGATAGCAATGAGTGTGTTGATTAATTAGGTTGATTGTTTATTTTATAAAAGAGATATATTTCAGAACGCCACATTGTATACCACAAATATATACAATTTTGTCATTAAAATAAAATTCAAAAAAAGAAAAAATAATTATTTGAAGTTCTTCAAGATCAGTTTATGAATCACTTTGGAAGGTGGAGTTCATATGAGAGAAATAATTTTGATCAAACTAAATCCACATAACTTAGAAAGGGCCAAATTTGTATTGAATCAAAGAAAGAAAAAAGAGGCAGCCTAAAAGCTAAAAGAAGTGCCATGCCTATTATATGCTATCAAACAATATATTTTAATGTATTCAAAATACATACTTGAAAAAACTGTGTATCAGACAGATTCTTTAACTTACCACTAGATGATAGCACTAGCACGAACATTAGCAAATTGTTTATTTTATTGGTCTATGTTTATTATAATATGATGGTATTTATGAAGGTGTATTTTATAGTCAATGGTAAAATAACTGGTGAAGATTTTCAACATGGCACAAAGACTTTACAGAGATCAAGGTATTTCCTGGAAAAAAATGTAAGGCTGTATGTATAGAAGGAGTCAAATCTTCAACAGGATAAACTGTGAAAACGTTGATTCTTCAAGACTATCTTTTATTCTGAATATACAATTACTAAAAGTAGTAAGGTTTAGCTCTGAATTTTCTTAATGTGTTCAAGGTTTAGCTCTGAATTTTCTTAATGTGGTCAAAAGAATGTTTTAAGAAAGAGAAAAAAATTCAATAATTTGAGTACCCATCTTTTAAGATAATTTTTAATAAAGTAGAAAGGAACTCTGAAAGCTTGCTATATTGTAGATATACCATGATTTAGCTAAGAGGAAAAGACAGTTGATGTTTGGAATTTGGGTTGAAATGACTTTTCCTCATGAAGAATTAAAAACAAAAAAGACGTCATAATCAAGGGTTAAAAATACATGTAAGATTAATAAAATCATTGTTTATTTTTCAAGAATGGTTGAAAGTTGACGTAGCAAATATTTCTAAAACACTGGAATATTTTTGAATCAACAAATATATAACTGTGAATGTACGACTCTTATGTATGTTTCAAGATCATTGTAATGAAGTCTGAGAGCTGTGTTAAGAGAGCTAGTTGTGGTAATAATGAGTCCTTTGAGAATCGTGGTTCAGCTTATACACAATGAGACTCCCCAAAGTAAAGCACGACCACATTAGTCATCTCTGTTCACCAAAAATGCCCTTTGGTGAGTATTTCCTTGAGATAGTTAAAAGAAGCTGTTTCCTATACCATATGTTGAATAAGCAACCATTCCAGTCCAATATATGATATAGGAGAACCATTAACAAGGAAACACACTTATCAAAATTCCTTCCAATAGTAGCCAAAAACCAACATATGATTTAGTTGCTTTGGCAGCATTCTGAATATCTCTTCTCAGTGATTCATCACCATGTGGCTGATAAAGCAGTGAAAAAAAATGGTTGCTATCTGTAATTACTTATTTGTGTAAGTCTAGGCTTTCAAAATATTGTGGCACCAAGGTAGAGAAAACTCCCTGATACATATTTTCGGTTTAGATTAATTTTATAAATGTGAGAGGATCTCTCCATTAACTAATAGTACAAGTAATGAAATTTGAATACTATTTTATATGGTAAAACTAATAAAAATGCATAGCAGAGTAAAATATAGAATTTGGATAGAAAACAAGAGGTGATTTCAAAAAACATTATGCTTGGGGGAGGGAGGCTCCTGCTTTGGAACCCTATTACCACATCTATAGACTGGAAAAATTTAAGACACACTGATCATATGTGAAAGTGTATTGTAAGGAGGCCATCTTCAAAGGATATCCTGAAACACTTCAAATTCAATAGGACAGAATTTTTTATTAAACTACAAGTATATATCCATCTTTGTAGTTAAGAATGTACGTTTTATAATCAGAAAGCCTGATAGAATCTCAGCTTTGCTATTTACCAGTGGCATGCCCTTGGGACACTTATTTAACCTCTCTGGGCCTAGTTTTCTCATCTGTAAAGTAAGTTTTTGCAACATGAAGACTGAATTAGATTATTATATAAAGCTGTCAGCATAATGTCTGACACTAGATAAGAAAACACTAAATGGAGGCAAAAAAATAAGAATAAGTAAAAAACTACATCTTTTAGTCCTGAAATCTTAGAGCTTTTTTCCAAGTTTGGTTTTTGTCCTTAGTACACTACCGCTTGTCAAGGTTTGTGGGCTACAGTAAAATAGCACATGAACATTGCTCAAACTCATTTAGGCCTTGTCACCTCATGATTTTTTTTTTTGGAGATAGAGTCTTGCTCTGTTGCACAGGCTGGAGTGCAGTGGCGTGACCTTGGCTCAGCCTCCTGGGTTCAAGTGTTTCTCCTGCCTCAGCCTCCCGAGTAGCTGGGATTACAGGTCCTTGTCACCCAGCTTGGCTGATTTTCATATTTTTAATAGAGACAGGGTTTCACCATCCTGGCCAGGCTAATCTTGAAGTCCTGACCTCATGATCTGCCTTCCTCAATCTCCCAAAGTGCTGGGCTTACAGGTGTGAGCCACCAGGCCCAGTCTTTTTTCTTTTTTTAAACTGATATTTTTGTTTTTTGTTTTGTTTGTAGTTGGAGTCTTGCTCTGTCACCTAGACTGGAGTGCAGTACTGGGGTCCGGCTCACTGCAACCTCCACTTCCTGAGTTCAAGCAATTCGCCTGCCTTAGCCTCCTAAGTAGCTGGGACTACAGGTATGTGCCACCACAGACAGCTAACATTTTCTGTATTTTTAGTAGAGATGGGGTGTCACTATGTTGGCCAGGCTCATCTCGAACTCCTGACCTCAAATGATCTGCCTGCCTTGGCCTCCCAAAGTGCTGCAATTACAGGTGTGAGCCACCATGGCTGGCCTAAACTGATATTTTTACCTCCAATTTCTCCTATCTCTAAGGAGAGAATCTTAGCGTTCAACTCTCTTTCTACAAGCCCTCCTGAAAACAACCCCTCCACGTCCTAAAATCAAGTGTAAAATAAATTCATAACTTTCTAGTTCCTCACTTCTTCTCTCCATCCTTCAATCCCTTCCACACATACTGAGCAATTGTTATGTTCCAGTCTCTAGACAACACGGAAACACTGGCAAAAACCAAAACACATGGCCTCTACTGCTATGGAACTTAATAGTGTAATCAGGATTTAAAACAATTAAGCCCACTGTGACCCAAGCACAGACAATGAACGTAAGAGTGAGATGGGCTACTTTAAGGGCTCTACGTGGTACTCTGGCAACTAAAATTGATCTCTCCAAGTCAGTGGTGATCTGGAAGTTACAAATTCACAGCTTTTTCCACCCTCCCCGCCCCCTGCCCCATCCATAATATATTCTTTCTGCAGACGTGATACTACTGAGCTCTGTATACTTCTTGAGATTTTCACTATGCCTGGGCTTTCCTGGCTCTGTTGCCTCCAAGGCCTTCCTTTATGACCACTCCTTTGTTGGTTCCTGTATTGGTGTTTCCTAGGGCTTCCATGAAAATTACCACATGCTTACTGGCTTAAAACAACAGAGATTTATTCTCTGGCAGTTCTGGAGGTTAGAAGTCTGACACTGAAATGTCATTAGGGCCATATTCCCTCTGAAGGCAAAAGATTCCTTTCTTGCCTCTTCCAAGTTTCTGGTGGCTCCCCAGCAATCTTTGGTGTTCCTTGGCTTGTAGCTACAACATTCCAATCTCTGCCTCCATCTGCACATGGTCTTATCCTCTGTGTGTCTGTGTCTTTGTCTAAATTTCATTTGTCTTATAAGGGATACTGGTTATTGGATTATAGCCCACTCTAATCCAGTGTGACCTTATCATAACTCAATTGCATCTGCAATTGAGTTATGATAATGTGACTTCCAAATAAAGTCACATTCTGAGGTTCTAGGTAGAAATGAATTTGGGAAGGGAAAACTGTTCAACCCACTACAATTCCTCATCTACTATTTATTTACTAGATACAGTAAGCTTTCTCATGGTTCTGTCTTCATCTTTCTAGTCTTCAAACTCTTTCTCTGAGTGTGACTTTTATTTTGCTTTTGTGGCTTCAGTTTTTACTTTTATGAAGGTAATTCCCAAAACCATTTCTTAAATAACTCTCCCTTTTCTCTGAATTGTCAGCCCACAAGTCCAAACTTCTGGTGGCATTTTACTATGATTATTCCTCCAAAACCTTAAATTATAAGCATCCAATGTAGAACCTATTATCCCTTCCATACGCCTGGCTGCCCCACTTTTCTTCTGACATTTCCAGTCCCCATTAATGGTGCTCCATCCATCTAGTCATCTAGAATAGACATAAAGGGTCATCTTTAATTTTCCCTTCCCATTACCATACACATCTGGGCATTGAAATCTATTCTGCCTCTAGATGTCTCTACTTACATTCATTTCCTCCTTCCCATTCCAACTGTCATTCTTATTACTTTTGAGTAATTATAATATGCTCTGAACAGCTCTCTGTGCATCCAATCTATAGTATGTCCTGATTCATCCTTTCTTTTGTAATTGGCCATGGTCATTGCTCAGCTCAATAGCCTTAAGGACTGTCTTCACAGAATAAAGTGCTTATTTATAGAATAAAGCCCAAATGTCTCAGCAAGCACTTAAAATACTCCACTATCAAGCTTTAAATCTACTTTTCACACTCATCTCCTATTATATCAACTCCTACCCCGGCCCTTTAGTTATACCACTTACTGTACTTTGCTGGGTAACTGCTGCCAAGCTGTTCGTTTCATGAAGCTAGATGTTAAGCTTTCTGAAAAAATGTATGTTAAGAGTACCTTGTAAATATGATTAATCATCACCATCACCTTTTGGTCTTCCCTTAAGTTTGTAGGACACAAAAGAGTCTAAGTGAAATAAACAAGGGTTCAAAAAGTACAAATACTCAAATTTCTATCAGCTAATGAATGGATAAGCAAATATGATATATCCATACAAAGCAATATCATTTGGAAACAAAAAGGAGTAAAATACAGATACATAATCCAACATGGATGAACTGTGAAAACAATATGCTAAATGACAGAAGCTAGTCACAAAAAAACTATAATATAATTTCATTTATGTGAAATGTCCAGAATAGACAGATACATACCAACAGAAATGAGATTCATGATTACTTAGGGCTGGGGGTTGCAGAGTCTGGAAGGTAAGAGCTAAAGAGTCCTAAAGATTTCTTTTTGAGGAAATAAAAATATTCCAAAATTGATACTGGTGAAGACTTCACAACTCCATGAATATATTAAAATCCCTGAATTATACTCTTTAAATTAGGGAATTGTATAATTGTATCTCAATAAAGCTGCTAAAAAGGTTGCTGCTAAAAAGCATAAGAGAACCAAGATCTTTAACTTTGATGTTGCATTTAAAAATGTTGCTAGAAAACATCTAAGGTAATAAAATTTCATTATTTTTTTACTAGGTGTTAAATTAAAAAAATTGGAAGGCATGTGTGCTTGATAAAAAGAAATTTTTTCTAATATCTTTATGGAAAGGGTAAAGAGGTCAAGAATTTGTAGTTTGCAATCAAAACTCAGATTGCCTCCAAGATTCAAAATCTAGAGCAGAACAAGAGGCAAATTAGCACCTGGAGATGATAACCCCTTAGCGGAACATAATAACTGCTAACATTTATTCAGCACTAACTATGTGCTAGATGCTGTTCTACACGTTTTTTACATCCAACGGTCATTTATTCCTCCTAACAACTGAATGAAGTATGGCTACGAATATCCCTAATTTGCAGATGTGAAAGCTGAAGTGCTAAGAAGTTACTTTAAATAACGTGTCCAAGATTACCAGCTGATCTTGGATTTGGACCCAGAGACTTTAGCTCCAGAAGCTGTGCTCTTAACAGCTGGACAACATTGCTTTCCTGTATTTCCCTCTTTCCTTCTGTTTGCTGTTCTCTTCAACAATGTAGCTCTCAAGAAATGATCTGTGCTTAATGGATAATGGTTTTTATTGTGAATCTCACAGGGGGAAAATACTTCTATTTGGCAGAGACTAATTCATAAAAAATGGTCACAGGCCATCAATTCATATTTACTATTCTTTAACTTTTTTATACCCCAAACATTTTAAATACTAAGCAGTGAATATCAAATATTCTGATTGCTAAGTGTAGTTCTTCATTTCGAGAAATGCTTCCCTCCCCCTTTTAAATGTGAGAGTATTTACTGGAAAAGAGAAACAGGCTAATAAAATTTCTACCACCAAATAAAGTGACAGGATAAAAATGACTTCAGTATTCTTCCAGTTTGCAAATGTTTTCCATTTACTTTAAAAGCACGTCTTACTGACAGATTCCTTCCCCACCTCTCACTTTTTTGAAGGGCAAGGAATGCTAGCATTTCAATATATTATTATTTTTGTTGTTGTTTTGAAAATCCTGTTTGCTTCTTAAGTGTTCTCTACAAATTCTGCCTTGGCGTAACTTTCATTAGTGAAATTTTTCTTACTGCACCATAGACTAGATAATGAATCTCACAATCAGGCAAGATGAGAAGCAGGTTACTGGGCGGACAGAGAGACTGTGGACACAGTTCCTCGGTGTTACAGCTGTGATGCCAGGGGGGCTGATGTTGTCTCCCAATATCTCCTCTTTCCTTCTTCCTCTGCAAATGAGCCCCATTTCCCTTTTAACTTGGTGTGGCCATGTAACACAATTCTGGATTCTGGGATGTTGGCAGCACAGCAGTACAGTGTTTGGGTTCCAAGACCTACCCATAAAGGGAGAAGACGTGCTCTGTTTTGGTCCTTTCCTCTTCCTATGGCTGGAGTAGGAACAAGATGCTTCAAGTTTGTACAGCCATCTTGGACCATGAAGGAAAACCAAGTGCTGGGGACAGCAGAGCAGCATACTGCAGGAAGAGGGGTCCTCATGACTTTGTAGAGACATCCGCAGTCCTAGATTGCCAGCCTCCAGATTGTTCCCATGTGTGACAGGAAATAAACTTCTATTTTGCCTAAGCTACTGGTATTGTATATTTTCTGTCTTTCATATCTGAACCTTAATCCTAATTGACATAGAGCTTAAAAGCCCCAGCAGTGTTTCTTATGTTCTTGTGATTCTTCATGAGAGACTCATACATAGCTTACAGGGGGATCTATAAACTTCCTGAAACTGTGTGAGAGGAGGCCCCTCACATAACTCTTCAGATCCTCAGCTTCCTCACCGTAATAGGGGGATAACAACACTCTGCAGGGTTGATTTCAGGCTTAGATAGAATCTGTGTAAAGCACTTCGCAAAGTGAATAGCGTCTTACATAGCAGGCACTCCTCTTTATTGCCAAAACTGCCTAAATGCTTTTGCCATACTTCCCACTGAGTTTAAATCTTGCATTCACCTTGACGTCTCTTACTTCATCATTAAATTAGTATATTTGTTGTCAAGAACATCAGTTTCTTCTCCACAACCTCTCTTGCATTCATTTCTTTCTCTGCTTCCCCACTACTCTCTTCAGGTCACAGCCTGTCATCTCTCTCAGACCAGCTCTTCTTACTTTGGTCTC